>NW_027185771.1:8299923-8303131 GCF_028583685.1 Petaurus breviceps papuanus
GCTGTGAGGAGTCACATAGGAGAATGCTGATAAGGGCGAGCAGCCCCTGGAAGCCCCTGCTAGATAGACCCTTATCCAGGACTGTACTGGAAATGATTGAAACAGGGAAGGGAGAAGGGGGAAGGGAACACCCAAGTTCGCAGTGTTATTTTTCTACAGATTCTAATCTGAGTCCTGGATTCCATTAAATCCTAAGCAAACCTATTAAGGCATTGAGCCTTATGAATCTGTGAGCTTTAAAAGGGAAGATGGTGATTACCATAGCCCAGACTAGCAATTGCTGTGGGAAAGGAAAGGGTCAGAGGGAAATCAACCAATCAGTAAGTATTTATCAAGATCTTACTATGGACCAGACAGATTCAAAGAAAAAAAGTGAAAATAGTCCTGCCCCCATGGAGCTTACATTCCAATGGCACAGGTACAGACATAAATAGAAGTCATCTTAGAGAAGAAGGCAGTAGCTGCTGGGAGAATAGGAACATGATTCCTGCAAATGATGTCTCAAACAGAAACTTTAAGAAGAGAAGATGAGAAAAGAACATTTTGGGTGTGGGAGACACCTAAGACAAAGAAAGGTAGGGAGGTGGGAGATTGAGCATCCTAAAGGGCAAATAATTCCATAAGACTACATTGTAGAGTGTATAGATGGAAGTAATGAATATTAATACTGGAAAGATAGAAGGGGTCATGCTGTGGAGAGCTTTAATAAATGCCAAACAGATGACCTGGTAATTGATCCCAGAGGTAAAAGGGAGCCATTAGAGTTTATTAAAGGGGGAAAGGGGTCACATGGTGAGAACTTTCCACTAGATGGAAAACAGATTTCTATATTTCTGAAGGAGAAAAATATACATATGGGACAAGCTTAATGCTGCCACTACTACCTCATTAGTGGTGGGATGAACAGGAGACGAAGCAAACCCTAGAATGGTGTTTTGGTGGCCATTAAATTTTCCTCCCTAGGTCAAACTGCTGATGGCCTCACCCTAATTGTGGTTCCAATGTTACCACAGCAGATACTGAAATTCCTGGATCTTCTATGTGGGGACAATTAGCCAGATGAGTGAGGAATCACAAGAAGTATACCTGGACCCTCTGTGTCATAGGAAACACACTGATGTAGGTGTTATAAGAGTACAGAGAATTTCAGATTTGGAATCATTTGGAGTCATCTCATTTGGCAGCTGAGGTCCAGGGTAATGAAGTGATTTACCCATGCTTACATGGTGAGCTGTTGGTCCAGCTGTGATATGAACACAGGTCTCCTGACTCTTGGTCTTGTCTCCTCTACCAGACTATAAGCTTTTGGGGAAAGTGACCTGGTTTGCGTTCCTTTATATCTCCCATGGAACTTAAACACAGTGCTTTGTACACAATCACATGAAATAAATACTTTTTGATTTGATTCATTTTGTGAATGAAGGACAGCCTTATGGAGGAAAGGGCAGAATGTATTTGAGACCTTTGACCTTTATCTCCTCTGGGACTAGTAAAAAGCACTTGTGTAACCCAAGAATCTTGCTTGTCTTCTTTTGGTCACTCCTGACAATGCAAAGACTCATCCTCTGGTTGGACCATCCAGTCATCTCTCTCCTTAGGTTGGGAGAAACCCCATGTCCCCACCCAAGATTAGAGTTTATTAAAGGGGGAAAGGTCATTCCTTACCTCCACTTGTAGGTGCATGGAAGACAAATGTTAATATTGTAAAAGTGTCTAAGCCAAGGATTCTGTAAGCATAGCATCTATTCTTGGTAAAACTGGGAATCATTCCTTCCAAATATGGTGTCCATTTGTTCAAAAGCAGTCATTCAGCTAATGCTTAAGTGACTATGGTATGCAGAACCCTATAGGCACTGTGAACATACAGAGATATAGTCATTGGATATAGGGTGGGGGTGGGGAGAATGAGGTGTCAGGTGGGGAGCCTGGATCACCAGAAGAATGGTGGTGCCCTCAACAGTAATACAGCAGTTAGGAAGAGGGGAGGGTTCAGGGAGAAAGATAATAAGATAATAAGCTCAAATTTGGTTGTATTGAGTTTAAGCATCTACAGGACATACAGTTCAAGATGGCCAATAGGCACCTGGAGATGTGAGACTAGAGGTCAGCAGGAAGGTTAGGGCTGGATAAGTAGATTTACAAATCCTCAGCATAGAGATGACTATTGAATCCATGGGAGCTGATGAGATCACCAAGTGAAATACTATAGAGGGAGAAGAGAAGAATCACTGTGAGCTACTGTGACCTCTGGCATATAGCAGGTGCTTTTACGATGTCTATAGAGTAAACAAATTTAGACTTCTGATTCCTCTACCTCTGAGGAGCGTAGATGATTTAGACCAACTCCCTGATTTTACAGATGATGAGACTCGGGGGTCCAAGGAGGGGACAAAGTGACTCACTCAGAGTTACGCTGATGATAAGTAGCAGAGATTCTGCCTTCTAATCCAGGTATCTTTTCAAAATATTACTAAAAAAAAACTAGACCATGCTGTCTAGTATAGTGGGAAGAGATTCTTTCAATGTTTTCTTCCTCCTAAGACTTCCAATAGCCTCATGGTTTCTGTGACACCCCTCCCCCCTTATCAAAACCTGTTCTTGTAGTAACTTAATGCCTTAATGACAGGTTTATAGGTTTTTGAACTGGGAGTTAGAAATCAGTCAAAACCTATCATTTTATAGATAAGAAAACTGAGAGCCAGAGACAGGAAGGCAATTGCCTGAGGCAAGGGTTCTCACAGTGCGGTCTGCATACCTCTAGGGGCTCCCCAAAGTCAAAACTATTTTCATAATAATTTTGTTGTTCAGTCATTTCAGTCATGTCTGACTCTTTGTCACCCCATTTGGGTTTGTTTTTGTTGTTGGATTTTTTGTTTGTTCATTTGGGTTTTTGTTTTGTTTTGGTTTGCTTTGTTTGTTTGTTTTTGTGAAAGGTACTGCAGTGGCTTGTCATTTCCCTCTCCAGCTCATTTTACAGATAAGGAAACTGAAGCAAACAGGGTTAAATGACTTGCCCAAGGTTATACAGCTAGTAAGTGTCTGAGACTGGATTTGAATTCATGAAAATGAATCTTCCTGATTCTAAACCCAGTGTTCTATGCACTGCACTGCATAGCTACCCTTTCATAGTAATACTAAGACCTTCTTTTCCTTTCCCTTTCTCCTTTCCTTTCCTTTCCTTTCCTTTCCTTTCCTTTCCTTTCCTTTC
>NW_027185771.1:8303141-8352125 GCF_028583685.1 Petaurus breviceps papuanus
TTTCCTTTCCTTTCCTTTCCTTTCCTTTCCTTTCCTTTCCTTTCCTTCTCTCACGAGTTTTCCAGAGGTTACATGACTGTGAATTCAAGATTTAGCTGCAAATATGAATCCTGAGTTAGTATCTTGTCAATAGAATGGTGCTTTTGCCTTAAAATGGACAAACCTAGAGACATGCAGACTTGTCTAGATTTGCTGTTTTGTTTGTATTCAACTAATTATCAACACCCACTAATCATTAAAAATCTATGTGAATTCTTGGCAGCAAACACAAGTGGTTCTGAAATAGGCAAAGTGTTGAATAACTTTTTCAAATCTCACATTCCCCAATCCCCCCAATAACTGTATTGTTATTTATACTCAATGCACAAGTCATGGTGGGCAAAACCATTGGTACTTTACCATAAATCAAAGGAATTGGCATCAAACTAGGCTAATAGTCAGATATGTCACTACCATGTGCTCATAGTACAATGAATGAATGAATGGCTGAATTCCAGTTCATTTAAGAATATCTTTAATGAAGAAATAAAAATGTTTAATTTTTATTAAATCTTGACCCTTGAGTCCAAGGAAAAGCCCAAATGCCATTGAGCTGCAAGTTGAACTCTCACTTCTTTTCAAGGAATATAATTTTGACTTGTGACTAACAAAATATGGTTATTCAAGCATGAGTTTTTGGCAGACTTTCTTGAGCCTGTCACTTCGAGGAAAACAGTTGAGAGTATTTGTAGCCAATAATAAAATTCAAGAATTCAAGTGCAAATTAGAATTTTGGAAAACTTGTTTCTACCACTCTGACTCAGCAGCTTCCCAATACTTAAAGAGTTCTGATTAGATTGCTGGGGAAATTGATGAATGTATTTTTCTTAATATTGTATAATATAATGTGTCATCATTTGGAAGATCTGCATAAGTCAATAGCTTCCAAATGACCCAGGTGGGATGATGCAAAATTATGCATTGGAAGGAAGGAAAAAAGGTTTTGTTGAAAAGCTCTCAACTATGGACCAGGTACTTTACAAATATTATCTCATTTGATCTTCAAAACTCTGGGAAGTAGGTATTATTATTATCCTCATTTTATAGTTTCCTCAACTTATAGGAGAAATTGAGGCAAACAGAGTTTGAGTGATTTGTATTCACACAGCTTAGTGAGTATCTGATGCTGGATTTGAACTCAGGTCTTCCTGATTCCAGGCCCAGCTCTCTATCCACTATAGCACCCAGCTGCTACTGTCAAGTTTTAATATAACATCAAGAAAAAATACCTATAATTATCTGGAATCACTATTAAGGTACTCCTCTCTTTTTCAACTATATATCTTTGTGAAGCTGGATAGTGTAACAGGGTTTGGGGATGTGTTCAGATAATTTATCATAGAGGGAGCCACATAGGTGATGGCAAGGACTTGCTCCTGGGAGAAGACATTTTGTGAGTGCGAGGAGTATCTTTCCATCCATGGGCTGCATAACTAGAAGAGGCTGCCATCTTTAAAATCACTAGCCTGGGACACACTTGGTGTCTTTCCAGCTGCATTGAGAAGATGCAAAGGTTCTGTTCACCCATAGCATGGGCGCTATGAATTAAATTGAGGGAGAAGGGTTACCTCTCCATTTCCTTTTTACTCTATGACTCCAAGAAACAGGCTTGGGGTTTTAGTCTGGTCTGTTTAGTTTGTCTTTTTCAGTTCTGGACCCAGAAGAGCACCATGGTGACTTTGGAGGAAGGATTATAGGCTGTAGTCAGCCCCAGCAGGGAAGCCCCGAGAAGCCAGGGTGCCTAAAGCCCCAGAGAGGTTTTGGACTTGAGAGTTGATTGGGATTGTACTACATACAAAGTGATCTAAATGGTGAATGTAATCCTCTTCCCATCCTCAAAAATTGAGGTGCAAAGGGGTGGGGGATCATGCCTCCCAAACATGTTTGCTCTTGCTATATCTTTAAAGGAAGTATTCCTTTGTATAAGCATATCCTACTGTTAAGTGGTTCAATGGAACTAAGGTTCCCCATAAAATTGAGGGAACACCATTGTGAAGGGCTAAAGCTAGTGTCAAAGAGCCTATATACCCCCAAACTCCTTAAATGTACCAGAGAATCCAGGAGAAAGGGTGAAATGTAGCATGTCTGACTTTCAAGTAGTGGGGGTCAGGGGAATCACTGTTAATTGCATATTTCAATGAAAACAATCCATTGCAACAGATTGAATGCAGAAGCTGCCTTCTATTAAGCCAGACATTAAAGAGGTTTGCAAAAATGTAAAATGATGCCACTCTTCTGACTATTTTGGGGGGGGAATATAGCTTTTTTATTAGCGTGTCATGTTAACATGTACTAGGTTTATTATTGATATTTATAAATGAATAAACATTTTAAAAATTAATTAGTTTTAATTTTTAATATGGTGAATATAGATAGCTATAACCCACTTAAACAGAAGCTCTTGGAGTTAGTCCTCAACAATTTGGAAGAGTGTAAAGGAAATCTGAAATCAAAAAGTTTGAAAGCTTCTGACCTAAGGTTGTACAGGTGTAGTCAGAACTAGGATCCAGACCCAACTCTGCAGCCCCAAGGGCGTTTTCATTTTAACAATGAATACTTTTTTAATCCCCCAATCATAATCTTTAATGGTAGAAATCAAAGATAACTAGTCAATAGGGTCAGTGGATTTGAACTCAGGTCTTCCTGATTCCAGGAATTTATACCATATAGGCAGCCAACCTTGGAAGCAACAATCATGTGGAACAAGTAAGTGTGAAACCAAAGGTCTGGGGTTCAAATCCAGACTCTGTGACCTTGTGCAAATCAGTGACCCTTTCTAAACCTCAGTTTCCTCATTTACAAAATGAAAAATTTGGATGATATTACCTTTAAAGTTCTCTTTAATTCTGAGAATATGAATATTTTTGGAAAATCTTTTATATTTTATTTTCCAATTTCATGGAAAAACAATTTTAACATTCATCTTTTAAAATTTTGAGTTCCAAATTCTTTCCCTCTCTTCCTCCCTTTCCTCCTCTTTGAGAAGGCAAACAATTTGATATAGATTATATAGGTGCAGTCATGCAAAACATATTTCATATTAGCCATGTTGTGAAAGAAAAGCCAAAAAAACCCCCAAGAAAAATGAAGTAGGGGGGTGGCCAAGTAGCACAGCGAGTAAGAGCACCGGCTCCAGTGTCAGGATGACCTGGGGAACGAATCCCGGGCTCAGACACTTAGCACCCACCCAGAAACACCTGGCCGTGTGACCTTGAGCAAGTTAACCCCAATTGCTTAGGGGCAGCCAGGTGGCTCAGCAAGTAAGAGCACCAGCTCCAGTGTCAGGATGACCTGGGGATCTAATCCCGGGCTCAGACACTTAGCACCCAACCAGAAACACCTGGCCATGTAACCTTGAGCAAGTTACTTTTAACCCCGATTGCTTAAAAAAAAAAAGTAGAAAAAGTGTGTTTCAATCTACATTCAGATTCCATCAATTCTTTCTCTGAAAAATATGCATTTTTTATTAACTTTTGCTTGAGGCCAATCCCTCTGAAATAATTGCAGTAAATTTAGTGACCTTAGATTCATGGACCCAATGAAGGGTCTTCATGTGGTTCTCCAAATTTTGTTCAGGAAATCTCTATTCACAGTTCTGATAGATGGCTGGCAACCATCCCTATTCATTAATGCACCTGTACCTAAGTCCTAACAGGCTGTGTTGGGTACTGTATGTTCCCAGGTCTTCCAAGATGTTTCAACACTGATTAGCTATAGGTTTTGTGCTTTTGTTTTGGCTTGGGGCTTGGAGAATGCACTAAAAAGCATATTTATGAACCTTGGTGATGCCATGAGAGCCTGCTCTTCAGGCTTGTTGATGTTACCCCAAGTCTTGGCTCCTGTTGGGGGAAATTGGGGATGTTCTCAGAGCATGAGCTGCCGAGACATGTTGGACATGAATCACTTGCTAAGAGGTGTCCTAAGACATTTATATGAACTTGTTTATTTGAGCTATCTGTAATTGATTAGGGCTCTAAGAAGAAATGACAGTCATTGTAAAATGTTTAAATGATCCTCAGTGGATGGGAAGGTACTAATAATTAGTGTTTGCTAATCTGTACGGTGTGTGTTTGTGTGTGTGCGTGTGTGTGTGTGTGTGTGTGTGTGTGTGTGTGTGTGTGTGTTTGGAGGATTCAGTTATCTCTGGGACTAGAATTTTCTACTTTAAAGGAGAATTTGACTTGTTTTGCCTAAATATGGTAGCAGGTAGTTTGGAATGGAATACTAAATTTGGACTCAGAGGACATGAGTTTGAATCTCAACTCTGTCACTCTCTACCTGCATGTCTTTGACAAGCACCCTAACTATCCCAGGTCTCAATTTCCTCATCTATAAAATGCAGTGATGTAATTAGCTGGTCCATTCTTAAAAACTTCTCTGTGACTTTGAGAACATTAGGAGATCTTATCAATTCTGAAACTGATGAGGGGTTTGACTTGGAAAAGAATCTACCTTGTGTAGTAGAAAAAGTGCTGAAGGTAGTTAGGTATCAGAGTGTAACATGCTGAGCTTGGAGTTAGGAAGTTGTGAGTTCAAATCCTACTTTAGTCACTTATGAGCTGTATGAACCTGCACAAATCACTGAACTTCTCAGTTTCAGTTTTCTGATTTGAAAAATGGGGATAATAATAGCATATTTTCATGGGGGCATTGTGAGGATCAAATAAAATAATATATGTAAAGCACTTTGTAAATCTAAAAGTGATATATAAATGTTAGCCATTATTCTTCTTGTTGTTTTCGATGTTGATAGTTGAGACAGTCATTTCAGTCCTATTGCTGTTGAATATTACCTATATGAATTTAGGAATAAACTTTCTGTGTCTCAGTTTTCTTATCTATAAAATGAAAAGGCTGGACTCCCTTCTCACTTTAAATTATTATCCTTATGTAGGTTTTCCTGTCTGGGTTATTTTCCTCAATTCCTACTCAAATTGGCAAGCAGAATCCCCAGAAAGCCACTGAATAATTCACCCCTAACTCTTCTAGGAGTAAATGTAAAGAGTTGAAGGTTTCTATTATTGTCATCCACAAGCCCCTATCTAATATGTTCTTCATTTATTATCAGACAGTTTACTAGCTGTTAGAAAAGGTATTTACTAAGCAGGTATAGCAAAGTCAATTGTTATAGAAACATTACCTGAAACCCGTAGTGCACTCTCCCCTTGTACACACAGGATGCCTGGGCATAGGGGGCTTAAAATCAGAGAACAGATACAGCTAAAGTTTAGACTCACAGCTCCTGATTACTGTGAGTCCTTTTGTTCCTTTGTGTAACAAAGTTGCTCTTTGTGACCTTCAAAAACCAGTGTCTTTGAACATTCCTGAAGCTGCCATTCTTCAATGTATCTTGTTTCTCCTGGGTGTGTCTCTCAGTTCCCAATTCAGATACTGCTATCAGTCACTCTGAAGCATTGCCATCATCATCATCATCAGTGACACCTCTGATCGGTCTATCAGAACTTGCAAACTGATAAGTTTGTCAAGCAGCTCCCTTCGGGGCCTAGCCAGAATTGTTCCATTACTAGACAGATCTGCTGCCAGAATGCATAATTCTGAAATGAGTTGCTATGTTATACATAGGCCCAGAGGTGTGCTTGATTCTTTCAGGTGGTAATCACAAAATATTTCCTGTATAGCTTCATTCTGCTATTCATTCATTCATTCATTCATTCATTCCCACATCAAAGCAACTTTACTCCTCCCAAACTGATTAAAGCCTTGTTTGAACTTAGTTAACCCTTTTGATTGATTGATTGGTTCATTCCAGAAGTCCGGGCCTTTTGAGTTTATCTTAATTGGTGCTTACACTTAAATATGTAAAATATGAATGAAGACCCTGTTAGATGATGGTGGTACCTAATTTTTAGGTAGATAATTAGGTAGTTAATTTTTAGGTAGATAATATATTTTTAAAATCCTTTTTTCCATATTTGGACTTTTAGTGAACCCAGTCTGTGAGAAAAACATTTGTTCATTAATTCATTTCTTTCTTACATACTGATGGACTATTGCTTGGGAAGTAGGTCTCAACACTTGGTCATATCCTTCACTTCATATGGAACAGTAATTACCAGAAGAGGATCCACAGAGAGAATGCAAGTGTGATTTATTATTGGTACAATCCTTGGAGTGCATTTGTATAGGAAACACTTGGTGTGGAAACTGCCCCCATTGACACAGACTGGCCACTTGATGCAATTTATAGCCCTAGACTAGAACAAAGTGGTCTGGTGAAACCTACGGACCCCTTCTCAGAGTGACGTTTATTGCCTCCATTCATAAATTGAAGGAAATGCTAAAGTTAGTGAATATAAAGATGGAATTTCCCCCTCTAAGTTCACAAACTGTCCCCCAATCTATCCCATTGGGGCTGGGGGCTGATCCCAGTTCAAGCACGTGGGCTCAAGAGCAAAAGTGTCAAACTCAAATAGAAGCAAGTTCCTGAGCGTCATATATTGTTTTAGAAAATCACAAATTACCATTATCTCCATTGTGTTATATTTTTATCATTTTGTTAAACATTTCCTAGATTCTGGAAAGTTTTATGGCCCAGACAAGTTTGTGACTTTGAGAGGCTGGTTCTCTTTACACCACTAGAATGTGTCACAGGTAGGACTTAAACCCATGTGAGGCCATATTGCTTCTCTTGGGCATGTGGTTGTGATTGTAGGTGTTGTTTGTCCATTCTCAAAGGGGATCATGACATCAGGAAGATGATGCCATGACTTGCAGTTGACTTGGATTTAAGTGAGGCAGGACAGTGTAAGGTCAACAGTCTCACTTTCTCCTCTGGAGCCAACTGGACTGCTGGAGATGGCCCCTGGGCATGTGGTAAAGAGTGCTGAAAGGAGTGTCAGATGAGCTAGGTTAAAATATTGGCTTTGCTGCTTATGACCTCTATGGGCCTCAGTTTAGTCATTAGTAAAATGAGTCAGTTGAACTAACTTACCTCTAAGAGCCCTCCTGACTAAAGCTTTGATCCTTTCATTCTGCGATTTGCTGAAAGTAGTGGATGAGAGCTTTTTTCCTGGACCAGTTTCAAAGACTTTTGGGCATATGACCAGCCTACACACACACACACACACACACACACACACACACACACACACACACACACCCCTCTCTTTCTCTCCATCCCACTCTTAATTTTCTTTTTGTTCTATAAAACCTTGGGTAAGACAATTAAACCCTTTTTAATCAGTGAAATAAGAGGGCTGGATTAGATGCTCTCTAAAATTCCACGATCCTCCCATAGCTTCATATTCTACTGCCCTTTCCTATCTCCAGCCACCTCAGCCAGTCTCCCCTTTGACTGCCTGATTCCACTAAGTCCAGGCATCACTGTACTACATTGCTGAGAAGCTGGTCCTTGGACTGCAGGACCTTGGATTGATGGTTCCCCAGGTCCATCATACTCAGAACTTTCCAGGAGTGGTGGATCCCATAGTTTTGCTTCATTATCTTTCTTGGTGCTTAAGGATGCTTCAATTGGGGACGGCAGTAGCATCCTTGTGGCAAATGACTAGAATGAATTAAAAATATTAGCAGTACCTTCTAGAAATTGTAGACTGTTGGCATATGTCATGGAGAAACTGAGGTCATGTACAGGCCAACATGAATCATTGGAGGAGGGCCCCAACCTCCAGTACAAAAATAGGCTTGACTGCCTTCTCATGTCAGATAGATTCTAGGCTCAGGGACTTATTTCCCCAGGGTCTACACTCATAGGCTCTACTTAATAACACTCTGCATTGATTAAGTGGTTGTTCAAGTGGCCAGGTTGAGAGATCTCAGTTCTTCTTAGAGTCTCGGTGCCAGAAAACCTCAAAGGGATCATTTCCCCAATCTGTGAGTCCACTGGCAACCTTGCCTCAAAATCTCAGGCCAGATATCAGATTCCCTGCTCCAAGCCTGTCAAGTCACACAGCTGAGCTCCCTGGGCATGGGTGTGTGCTTGGAGGGAGGCTCACCTCTCCTGTATCCTCAATGAGCCCCGATCAACATGTGATGCCCATGGTCACAGTCAAGAACGGCCAGCTGAACTGGACTGTTTTTCTCACTAGTTGTCTTCTGGCAAATTCCTATAGGTGTGGGCCAAAACCAGCCTGGGACCAATTACAGCAGCATAGTGTGATGGAGAGAAGCCTAGACTTGCTTGGGTCATAAGACTTGAATTTAAATCCTAGTTCTGTCACTTACTACCTATGTGACCTTGGACAAGTGACAGCCTCTCTTGAGTCTCAATTTTGATGACCAATGGACGATGTGGACAAAAAAGCATTTATTACAGTGCTAAGCATTGGGGTTGCAAATAGAAAATGAAAACAAGAATCCTTGCTATCAAGAAACTCCAACTGTAATTGGGAAGGTAGCCTGGATAGGAGATCATTAGATTTCATAGGATATCATTAGGGGCAGAACAGGTAGAAATGTCATTGTAAAAAGAGGAGTTTTGGGGGGTCAGGAATTCTTAACCTTTTTGTGTGTCCTGGGCCCCTTAGACAGACTTTTGAAACCTCTGGACCCCTTGTCAGAAGGGGTTTTTAAATGCATAAAATAAAACATATAGAATTACAAAGGAAATCACTTATACCAAAATAGTTACCATTTTTTAAAAAAGTTCATGGATACCAAGGTCCAGAATCCCTGAGACTAGATGGTCTAAGTACAATGATCACAGTTTAAAAACATCAGAGGAAATGATATTCATTCTGAAATCCAACCCAAGTTTGACTTCAAGGTTGGAGCTGACCCTCTTTCCCAGCCTATGAGATAATGCTAGGTTATTCAAGCTCTGGAACTCTTGAAACACTTGGGTGGTATGACTCTGGCACCTGCCAGACAGAAGGCAGTATTTTTAGTTGTGGTAAAGAAGGGGAAGTGCTTTGTGGGGAAGATGTGGTCCATACATTTAAGGATAACTAACTGCAGGGGCAGCTAGGTGGCGCAGTGAATAGAGCACTGGCCCTGGAGTCAGGAGGACCTGAGTTCAAATCCATCCTCAGACACTTAACACAAAAAGTAGCCCTGTGACTTGGGCAAGTAAGTAACTTAACCCCAATTGCCCTCCAAAAAGGAAAACAAAAAAAAAACAAGGATAACTGCAGAAAGCAAGTGATTCCCCATTAATCTGCTTCAGGATGTAGAGAGACAGCTCCTGAACCTCTGAGATCAGACCGTGTGGGCACTGCCATATACCTGTCATCTTTCAGTTTGTTACTGATGATATATGTATGTGTGTATATATACTTATATATACCTATATAGATGCACATATATTTACATATCAACATATACATAAATACCTATATTTCTGTATCTCTGTGTACTTATATATGTATGTACACACATGTGCAAACACACACATATGTACCTTTAATGATGAGCCACTGAGAGTGCAGCTGGATTGCCCTGTGAGGCCACGGAGGTGAGAAGGAATATATTCAGCCATGGTTTGGACCAGATGGGCTTTGAGGCACTCAGGTGATTCTGAGAAGATCCTCCTTCCAAATGTCAGAATCCCTGTCTCCTCCATCATTCATTGTGCTCCTATGCTTTTACCTCTTTCCCTACTGCATCCATAGCCCAGGCTTCAGAACAGGTGGGGATCCCATAGATTATATAGTACTGGAACACTCTTGTTTTAAATTCTTGTCCCTGTAGCATGTAGTAAAGCTGGGTTGGGTGGGGAAGGTTTGGCTTCTCCTCAGGTACTACATGACATGTTTCAAGCAAGAGCCCTGGAAAATTGGGATTCCCTCGCTCAGATGTCCACAGCAAATTACAATGAACTGTGATACAAATGGGAAGAGAGAGGTGTGTTCTAATTTGCCCCTTCTATTTTTCCAGTCTTCTTATGCCTTACTCCTAAGTTCTATGTAATTTAATGTTACTGGCCTCCTTGCTGTTCCCCAAATAATTCACTTCATCTCTAGACTTTGAGCATTTTCATTGGCTTTCTAGAAAGGGGCACAGTGGATAGAACACCGGGCTTGGAGTCAGAAAGACCTGAGTTCAAATCCTGTAGTAGATATTTATTAACTATGTGACCCCTGGGCAAGTTACTGTCTGCTTCAGTTTCCTCAACAGGTCGTAATAGCACCTACCTCATAGGATTATTGTATCAAACGAGACTGTAAAGTGCTTAGAACAGTCCCTGGCACACAGAAGGTACTTAATTAATGCTTATTTCCTTCCTTCTTGTCTCCTATGCCTGGAATTCTCTCCTTCTTCATATCCACCTCTGTGTCCTGATTTCCTTCAAGTTCCAGCTAAAATCTTACCTTCCATAGGAAGCTTTTCTCAATTTCCATTAACACTAGAGCCTTCCCTCTGGTAACTATCTCTAATGCATCCTGTGTTTAGTGTGTTTGTACATGGTGGTTTGCATGTTGTCTTCCCCACTGGGCTGGAGTTCCTTACAAGCAGGGACTGGCTTCTGCCTCTCCTTGTATCCCTACCACTTAGCAGAGTTCTTTGCAGATAGTAGTCACTTAATAAAGGTTTATTGACTGACTTTTGGACTAGGAATTCTTAACGTGGGGTCCATGTATAGATATCAGGGGTTCCATAGACTTGGATGGGAAAAATTACATCTTTATTCACTAATCTCTAATTGAAATTTAACATTTTCTTCCATTGTTTAAAAACATTATTCTGAGAAGGGGCCCATAGGTTTCCCCAGACTGCCAAAGAGGTCCAGGCCAAAAAAAATATTAAGAATTTATGTTCCTAACCTTTGAAGGATGCTGATGTGAACAGTCAATTAAGTTCTAGGGATTGTCTTAATCATCAAGCGTGAGCCAGTGTGACCAACTCTGATCTGGGGAAACTTTTAAAGTAATAGATCTTGGGGTGGCTAGGTGGCACAGTGAATAGCACAACAGCCCTGGAATCAGGAGGACCTGACTTCAAATCTGACCTCAGACACTTAACACTTACTAGCCGTGTGACCTTGGGCAAGTAACTTAACCCCAATTGCCTTGCCTTCCCCCCTCCAAAAAGCAAATAAATAAAAATAAAATAATAGACCTATTCCATGAAGCCAAAGATGCTGCAGTACCCTTCTTTGACCTGTGATAATGACCTGGTCCCCCAGAGAAAAAGAACAATTGAGATCTGCTAGGAGCTGAGAAGAATGGTAGGTTTGGGGAATTCAGGAGAATGACCAAATAGAGAGAAAAGGAGGATTGATTCAGTCCCCTACTGAAGGAGATATCTGCCACCATCTTCTAAGGATGTTAGGGAGCATTGGGAAGAGGGGCCTGAGATCAGAATCTCCTGAGAGCAGCTAGAATGTGAAGCTTCAGGAAGAATATGTGATACTTCAGAGGGCTGTGAAGAGAATCAATAACTCTTCCTGCGTTCCCAGCTGGGGACTGTCCCAGGGCACATTCAGTGTAACAGGTATGGGTACTGTACAGGCCTGGGGGAGAAAGAGGACAGGGAGGAGGTAGAGGCTTGCTAATTTTGTGAGCTTTGGCCTGAGTTCTACCAATTTCCTTTAATCCTTAAATAAACTCCATGTATGTTTCTAACCTTGTGAACCTGTGTGTTTATAAGGGTTGTAGGTGACTTGACCTCGAGGGAATTGCAAACGAGGCAGTTCCCAGTTCCTTGAGAACGTTTTGTCTTTTTTTTTTAATCACTATATTTTTATTCCAACATTTAAAACACACCATCTGGTACCTTGTAGGTGTTTATTGATTGACTGGTTGATTAATCTGAGCAGGGTCAGTGAGATTGAGTAATGAAGAGGTTCCCAAAGTATAACTGGGCTCTATTTATCAGAAAGGAGTTTCCTAACAGACTGAACAGAGGCCCAGGTCCTGTTACTAAATGTCAAATATGATCCCACACACTTTGGTTGCAGATCAAGAGCAGATGATTTCATCTCACGCCTTTTTTGGAAGAGTCTAAACTTGTAATTTCATTAGCAGGGAAACTCCCTTTGGGGAAACTCACTTCCTTGGTGCAGATTGGTAATTCATCAGAAGTATTAAGGGGAAGGGGAAGGAAACAAGCATTATTAAGCGCCTCCTATGTACTAAGTGCTTTACAATTATCTCACAATAACCCTAGGAGGTAGGTGCTATATTATCCCCATTTTACAGAGGAGGAAACCAAGGTAGACAGCGGTGAAGCCACTTGCCATGGGTCACATACTGTAATGAGAATGTAAATTTTAAAGATCTTCCCTGCCCCTAGGCTAAAGTGCACCTGGAGCCTGGGGTGGGAGGCTTGTTTTTCAGTAGATCCTTTTGATTGGCCAGTGGGTCCAAAAGGTTGTTACATTCTCTGAGCCAGGAGAAGGCTATATAAGCCCTGATGTGAGGCTTTGTTTTGGGGCTCACTTTGAGAAGTGTTCTGTGATTTGATATGGATTCTGGGAAGCCGTTGTCCTGAGCCCCCCGGCTTTGAAAAAACCCAGATGTTGAAACCCAGATGTTGACTGGGTATGGATGTAATGGTTGGACAGTTTGAAATCTGTCTACTAGATCTGTTTCTGCCTTGATAATTCTGTCTGTGTACTTTGAAGTTTGGGGTGCTGACCTTTTCCCCTGAACAAGGTAAACGATATATGTCTGACTGATTAAAGTAAGCTTGTTAACCCATTTTGAGTTGCTTTCCTTTATCAAAGCAGATCCAAGAACCTGTGGTGGCAGCAAACCCTGAGGACTCTTGGGGTGCTTGCTGCTACACATACCTAGTAAGCATCTGAGCCTGGATTTGAACACAGACCTTTCTGACACCAAGGCTGACCTTCTTTCCACTATACTGTGCTACCCCTTCTAGTTAAAATAAGTAGGAAGAAATTCTATGATACAAACTAGATACAGGCGGTATAAGTCACAAGTACAGTTACACGTTACTCAATTCTCTTAGATTAAAGTTAAGCATGAGTCTATCTCAGTCCCTTAAGCATCCCATATGATAGCTATGTGATCCTAATGTCATTGAACCTTTCGCAAGCTCAGTGTTCTTATCTGTAAAATGGGGATAATATACCACCCAGCTTCCCCAACAATGAGGATTAAATGAGATTATATTTGTCAAGCACTCGGCAAACCTTAAATGCTAACTATTGTTATTATAATTATATTATTATTAACAATATGTCATGTAATATTCTGTTGAATATCAATTAGTCATGTCAATGATAATTTATAGCATTACACATTATATTATTAATGATATCAGTCCATAATTTCAATTATAACAAATAATATTACGTGTTACTATATTTTTATGGCAGCTAGGTAGTTTAGTGGACTATACTAGGCTTGGAATAAGCAAGAACTGAGTTAAAATTTAGTCTCAGACACTGACTAGCTGTGTGACCCTGGACAAGTCACTTCAGTCCATTGACATCAGTTTCCTCATCTGTCAAATGAACCGGAGAAGGAGACAGCAAATCACTCTGGTATCCTTGCCAAAAAAAAAAAAACCCAAATGAGGTCACAGAGTCAGACATGGCTGAGAATGACTGAACAATGAATTATGTTATTAGTAATATTAAGTAACAATATAAATGATAGTTAATAACACTACTTATGTCATTAATAATATTGGTTATAATAGGTAACATTATTTTTATTATAATTCCCTATGATCTTAGATGAATTACAGAATTATAAGACTTTTGAGCCAGAAGAGACTTTTAGAACTCTTCTAGTCTAACCCCTTTATTTTATAGATGGGGGAAGGGCCATGGTATGATCACACACAGATGATCTGTGGGTAGAACAAGGGCTAGGATGGGTCTGGTCCCCAGGCTCTATGAGTGGGGAGCCTGCCCTTTTGCCTCTGTCCATCTTACTCCCAGTTACCCCATCTGGGAAAGGGCATTCCCTCACACAGCCAGGCAGATCTGAAGTCTGCAAGTCAAGAAAAGCAAACAAGATTGGCCTGGAGGTGGGGCAGGAGGGAACGCTAGCAGGCTGAGCACCTCCACTGGACAGAAATCCATCCCTTTGGCCACCGTTCCTGCTTTTGTTTGGGTCCTGGGCTCCTTGTTTGCCACAGTACAGAGCTAAGTTTTAAGGCAGCAGAGGAGGTTATAGTTAAGAGAGACCCAGAGAGAGGAGAAGGAACATACAGAAACAGAAAGCATCTCAAATAATCTACTATACTTGATATGCTTTCCTTGGATTATTTGAGATAATTTATGTTCCTGTATTTGTTAATGATGCTTATGAGTACTTTGCATCTTATTTCTGGGGTGAAGGAAATAAATAGTTGTCCTGTACCTTATATCCACACTCTATACTGAATGCTTTCCTAGAAGAGTAGTCACATTTCTGGGAGACTGGTGACATGGGCCGTACCTAGGCTTTGTTTCAGAGATTTTCCTGGACTTATTCCAGGGTTAGCGATGCAGAGCCATAGTGAAAAACCTGAACTCCTTTCTTTGGGCCCAAGACTGAACCCAGCTTAGAACAGAGGCTCTTCTTGGGGCCCTCCCTGGCTATATGACACATAAAAATTAAGGATAGTTTTACCTAAGGCACTTCAGAAATACATAAGTACATAAGATGCAGAGCTGAAAAGTACCTTAAAAGTCATCCTACCTTATTTTATAGGTGAGAAAACTGAGTTTTACAGATGAGAAAACTGAGGCCCAGAGAGAGAAAGCACAGAGCAGAGGTTTAAAAAGCCATCCCAAACCCAGAGCCATCCCCTCTTCTACACTTCGATCCCAACAGTGGAAGCAGCTAGGTGTAGTGGGAGGAGACGTGGATCTCCAGTTCAAAGCCCCCCTCCCAAATTCTGGCTCTGCGCCCAGGACCCTTGACCAAATTGCTTCACCATTCTTATTCCTATCCTATTCCAGGGTAGGACCCTAGCATCCCAAAGGCCCCTTGCCATTCTAAAGCTTGCGCTCCGATTTGAAGCAGGTGTGGTGGAATGTAAACTCTAATAGGGTCTCTTGTCTCTAATTGGGCCTCTTGTCAGCTTAGATTACTGGCATCAGAGTCATAATCCCATGCTTCACAAGTATCAATCTGCCTTCAATCCAAGAAGCCAGATGCTCCCCAGGCTCGTCCCCTACACCTGTATTATCCACACAAAGGTGAGCAGCAGGCTTTCTTTTTTTGAAGAAAGGTGAGCCCACAGGGAGCGGATTCATTCTCATTCCATAAATGAACCCAAGCAGTCAGTTTGCTTTGGCCCATGATATGGTATTATTTCCTAAGGCCTATGGAACTGAGCTCAGGCCTCACCCACGTAAGTAGGGGCTGGGTGGCTGATGCAAGATGCTTTCGAATTACTCACCCTGTTGCCAGCCTGTTTGAGGAGGGGAACATGAATTTAAATGCTGCCACAGGAGATTATTTTGGCTGCCAAGCTGCATCAGTAACAACTGCCAAGGCTTTGCACTCTAATTAGAAAGTCAAAATTCTTGCATGTTGGAGCTTAGGGAGAAAAGCCAGGAAAAGGGACAACATTATCCTGGAGGGGTGATGGGTGTTTGAGGGCATAAGGGGTCAGTGTGTGTGTGTGTGGGGGGGGTGTATGTGGTGGTCAAGGCACTCATAGGTACTAACAAAGGGGATTCATTCAGAGGCTGGAGAGGTAGGTCCTGAGGAAGGCAGAATCCTGTAATATGGTGTTTAAAAGAAACCTCTGAAACATGACTACTCACACAGAATTAAAACAAAAGTAAAACTCCAGTGTGGAGGAAAGCCTATTCTGCTTTCCCTAAACCAGAAGTGGGGAACCTGAGGCCTCAAGACCACATGTGGCTCTCTAAGTCCTCAAGTGTGGTCCTTTGACCAAGTCTAAGTTTTACAGAACAAATCCTTTTATTCTTTTATTAAGGGGATTTGTTCTGTAAAGTTTGGATTTGGTCAAAGGGTTGCACTTGAGGACCTAGGGGGCCACATGTGGCCTCGAGGTACCAGGCTCCCCACTTAAACTCATAAGTTAGAGGCTGGACCTTCTTCAGACTGGTCTAGGTGAGGAAGGCCTTCTACCAAGGCAGATCTGTAACTTACAGTTTCACACAGGGGCCCAAAGCACAGACAGGTTAAGTGACTTGTCCTAATTCACATGATCAGTCTACATCAGAGACAGGATTTAGACCTGGGTGTGACTGGTTTTGAGGTCAACCCTATCCATTGTGTGACCCTGCTTCTAAGGAAGAAGCAATGGTTGGAGAAACGATGAGAGGGGTTCACAGAAGTGGGGGAGACTTTGTCTTCATTTATGAAAAACTTGACTGCCAGGCAAGGCTGGAGAATAGGGGTTAAATCAAGAACCCTAAGTTAGGTTCTTGACTTTCTAGCATGCACCCTAGTTCAGTTATGCACAATAGGAGAAGAGAAGTGAATTATAGAAGATGGAGCAAAGGCACCATCAAAGTCTCAGAAGAACCAGCTTCTGATCTTGCAGATCTTGGACAATATTCTTCTTCCCTCCAGGCCTCAGTTTCCTTTTATGTAAAATTCGCTTCATCAAATGTGTAATAAATGCTTGCCATGTGTTCCAGAGAAATAACTGATAGTTTGTGTACAATAATTTTGCACACACACACACACACACACACACACACACTTGTGTCTAATGGTAGCCATCTCTAGGATGGTGGTGGAGAGGAGGGAAGAAAAAAAAGACATTTATCTGATAATTTTGTTGTACAGTTGAAAGAAATAGCAAGTTATGCATAAAAGATTTGCAGTTTCATGTGCAATCATCTTTTTTTTATTGTACTATACTGGGGAAATGCTTGTTTTATTCCATAAATTAAAAATAAAATAAAGTGTAATAAATGCTTGCCGTGTACTCTGGAGATACAACATAAATGATGAAATAGGTCCTGACCTAGAAGAACTTCTGTCTACTGGAGGAGAGAAGAGGGATGGGGACAGATAGTATACAGATAAATAAATATAAAGTTGGGGCAGCTAAGTGGTGCAGTGAATAGAGCACCAGCCCTGGAGTCAGGAGGACCTGAGTTCAAATTCAGCCTCAGACACTTAACACAAAACTAGCCATGTGACCTTGGACAAGTCACCTAACCCCAATTGCCCTCCCTTCCCCTCAAAAAATAAGGCAAAAACCAAACAAAAATAAAGAAATATAAAGTTCTTTGAAGAGGGAGAGATGGTTTAGGAAAGGCTTTACAGGCAGAGTGGCACCTTGGAGGGAGGTGTAGATTCTGAGATACAGAGAAGTAAGAAGGGCATATATTCCACTCCTGGGGGATGGCTTGTGTGAATCTGGTCCTCAGAGGCAGGAAACAGCATGTCAGTTGAAGGGATCAGCTCTGCAGTCCAGGTTGGATGGAATGTAGAGGGTGTGGAGGAGAGTCATGTACATTAAGCCAGAACAGTCCATTAGAGTCAAACTGGGAAAGACCTCAAACAGTAGATTTATCCCAGAGACAATAGGGAGCTACTGAAAGTTTTTAAATAGAAGAGTGACATGCATAAACCGGTGGCTTAGGGAAATTATTTTTGCAGCTGCATGGAGGCTGGATTAGGGAGGGGAGAGAGTGGAATGAGAGACTAGTACAATAATCCTGGCATGAAGCAATTTGAGTCTAAGCCAGAGTGGCACACTATATCTGGAGAGAGAGATCCTATCTCGGGAGAATTGACAAAAATTTCTGTCTCTCACATGTACTTAATTACTGTTGATTCTCCCATTAGAACATAAGCTCCTGAAGGGTAGGGTCTGTCTTTTGCCTGTCTTTGTATCCCCAGGGCTTAGTACGGTGACTGGCACACACAGTAGGTGGTTGTGATCATTATTGATGGGTATGGCACATGAGGAAGAGGGGAAAGTCATAGGTGACTCATGGGAGAGAGAACAAATTGAGTGGGGGAAGATAATGAGTTCTATGTTAGTCATGAGTATGAGATGCCTGGGGTACATCTAGGTAGGGTTGCTTTGCTGGCAATTGGTGATATGGTAGTGGAGTTCAGTAAACAGACTTGGGTGGGATATATATTCCCAAATGTGAATCACCTGTATCGAGAGACCAGGGGAACCCAGGACAGATGGCCCTGATTTCCTCACTAAAGTGGGAGGTAAAGTCAGTGATGAGTGAGTGGGGCTGAGGGTGGGGTTGGGAGCTTGAGGAAAAAGAATAAAGGCTGGAAAAGGTGCTGAGAAGAGCGTGGTAGTGAGCTGATCATTTAAAGCAGCTGGAAATAATTCTGCTTAGTTTTAGAAGGAACCCAGCTCAGGTGATAGCTGTAGAAGCAAAATCTTTGCCCTCTGACCTACACGGGTGCCTGATACTTATCACCTCCTGCAAAGAACCCTGGGGTTTGCACCTCAAAGAGTCAAAAGAAATATAAATCCCATAAAACCATGAGAACACAATATTGCCAATCCCTAGAATACAACATCTCGGATAAATTGTGATAATCTTTAGGAGGCTGATGGAAGATGGATGAGGCCTCAAGGTTTGCTTTGATTTAGAGAAATCGTACATTAGGGTGTGTCTGAATACATGTCTAACTTTAAGAGATCAGACTCTAGGATAAGACATGATTGATCATTTCCATCCTTTATTTGAGTGTGAGGTTTGGGGAAAAGACACGCATTCTCTGCACATCCAAGTGGTCCCTTGGTTTCCACAACATCTATTAAACTCTCTATGTGAGCATCTGTTAAATGTGCTCTCTAAGCAGAGCCCTAGGCTGAGGCTAAGGGAGATACATCATTGAGATACGACAGTCCCAGTTGTCATAGAACCCATAGTCCAAGAAGGGGATTGAGGACATAACACACATAATTATGATCCATGGTAAGTATGACAGAGAGGTACACTCAAGTGCCCTATGAGCTATGTGCAATAAGACTACAGGTTTTTTTTTTCCGGAGAAATCATGAAACTCATTGAGGAGCGTTGTGATTTTCTGTTATTTTTTGATGCTCCAGAGTATGTAATCTGCAAACGAGAATGTCCACAAAACCTATTATCTATAGGGAATCCTTCCCAGCCCACCCACTTATGATCTGTATGTTCTTGGGCAAATTATCCAGTCTTCTTGGACCTCAGTTTTCTCATTTGTGAAGTGAGGGAATTGGATTTGCTGACCTCCCTGACACCTTCCAGTTCTTAATCTATGACCATCCTCAACATCCTGTTAGGGGTGATCGTTAGTAATAAATAATATTTTCTTTAAAAGATGATTATTAGCTAAATGAGCTAGCCAATGCTTCATCATTTTGAGAGAAGAGAAGAGGATCTGCCTGGTAGGAAAGCAGTGGGGACCAGAAAGAAGGCGGTTGACATAGAAAAGTACCACAGATATTCCTGAAAGGACCAATGACATCAAGGTCTGCAATTCAGAGTCATGAGTTATCCCCAAGCACCCGGGCTTTTCCCATTCCTGTATCTTCATACTAGCTTATACCCTCTCCCCACAGATGCTCAGCACACTTTGGAAGAGTATGACCCAGTTGCATGCTTGGACTATGATATAATGGTTATTCCTACATCTGCTTTGAGTTCCTGTGCTGTGTTGTTATTGTGTTTGTTATTGTTGTTAAGTAAATAATTAAGTTTAAGACTGAATGGAACCATCATTGTGAGTTGCTTTTCTTTTTTTCTTATATTTATTTTCCAGAGCTTACTATACTTTCTGACATATGTTTCTTGACTTAACTCTATGGTTTTGTATGCATGGGAGCACACTGGTGGGGCTTCAGGCACTATATTGACATGTAGTGGGGACAAGGAAAACCTCTAGGACCTTGAGAGAATATAAATTATAACGGCACGATCCAGGAACCCAGACCTGCCAATGTGAGGGCAGGCTGGGGTGATCAAGTCAGCCCCAAGAGTGAGTGGGTTGCCTACATCCTCTGGGATGGGCAACATTTATGGGGACTGATTCACACAGGGGAACTTCATGTTCTAATTATACTTATATGGGATAGTATTCAGTCTTGCCTTCCTCTGGATGTTCTCCAGACTGCTCATACTTTTCCTAAAATGTGTCTTACTCTGCTGCATCCCTCCCTTATAATCTTACTCCCTGCCAAATGGCAAGCCACTGCAGAGTCTTTAATGGAGACCTGAAGCCAGCATTCTTTCAAAAGCAATAGGTCACGTGTTGACTCTCATTCTCCTTTTGGGATATGCAGCATAGAGAGTCCAGCAGAGCTAGTTCAGAACCCAGCTCCAATACTTATCAGCTCTGTGACTCCGGCCAATCTTTTCCATTCTCTCAGCCTAAGTTTCTTCTTCAGCAAAATGGATAATAGTGCTACAATAGCCTCCTTCTCAAAGTTGTGAGGAAAGTGGCATTGTAAACCCTACATTCTAGAGCAATGGCTTGCAATTATTATACATGTTCACCCTAATTGTAGATTACCTCAAGGGTCATATACGGTGACAGACTCTTGAATGGTGCGCTTGCTTCTCTTGAAATAAATTCTTTTTTTTTTTTTTGCTTTTTGGAGGGGGGAAGGTAGGGCAATTGGGGTTAAGTGACTTGCCCAAGGTCCCATGGCTAGTTTTTGTGTGTATGTGTGTGTGTGTTAAGTGTCTGAGTCCGGATCTGAACTCAGGTCCTCCTGACTCCAGTGCCAGCACTCTCTTCACTCTGCCACCTAGTTGCCCCCCCTCCCAGCCCTGAAACAAACTCTTGATCTGACTTGACTCGACTTGAATGTTAACTCCTCTCTTCTCTCCTTCTGGCCTTTCTCTCCCCACCCCACATTACCCAATATCCCTCTTCCATCTGGAGGTGCCCATGTGACAGTGCTGTTCACACCCCCTGAATTCCTATGTTTTGGCCCTAAGGAGGGCAGGAATAGGCTAGCCACCTGGGCCTGACCTCACAGTATGGCATGAGACCTTGGGTTTAGATATAACAATAATAATGAAGAACTAGCATGTATATAATGCTTTATAAATGCTGTGTTTAAGGTCTGGAAAGCACTTTCTATATGAACTATCATAACGCATGAAGCATTTGATCCTCTTAACATCCCTGGAGGAAGCATCATTAGTTGTTTCATTTTACAGATGAGGAAACTGAGGCACGGAGAAGTTAAGCGTCTTACCCATATTCACATAACTAGTAAGTGTCTGAATCAGGATTTGAATTCATGTCTTCCTATCTCCAAGTCCAGAGTTCTATGCCCCGTACCATTTAGCCTTTCTACATCTAGGTTTATAAAAATTTTTCAAAGTAGTTGCAAGACACACAAATAATTCCCTGAGTCTGCTGGAGTGAGTTAGTAGATGTCCCTGCAGTCCCAGGAGGTTGGAAGCTGTGAGTATCCCAGTTAATGGCGGATATCTCCGATGCTTTTGCCAAAGGTTCCCTCAAATTTTGGCCTCTCTCACTGATTTATGGTAAGACAGAGCCTAATCCCAGGTCTCCTGGCTCTGTGGCTCCCATTTCTCTTTATGCCATGGCTGCCAAGGTAACAACCAATACTGAAACCTCAAAGGAAGCTCATTTCCCATGCATCAGAAAGATAACATGGACAAACTCTGCGCAGTGTCTGGTGTTTGATCAAGGGACAGCACAAAGTCCAGATCCTCAATTTCCCTTCATTGAAGCAGGTGAATTTAATGAGAAGCCGACCATAAACACGGGATATCAAAGGCATCCATTTGGGCACTTGCCCAGCACCACAGATCTATTAACTGAAGAGAACCTGGGCCAGAGAAGGGAGATAAAGAGAATAATGGGTTTTTTTCTAGGGGAGAGGAGGAAAATGGCTGTCCACTTGGGTTGAGTGGGAAAGTTGCAAATAATGATAACAGTTTTTATGAAGGGAGGAGTTGAACTTCATTATGACTTCACTGGAGATGGGAAAAGTGAAGGGACTTCCCCAAAGTCAGACAGCTAGTATTGTGTTCAAGGCAGAACTTGAATTCAGGACTTCCTGACTCTGGGACTGACCTCTAGCCTCTATGCCGTGTTTCCTCTCATTATTAATCATCACCATCATCTGTGGAATATTAAATATAGAAGTATAAAGTACAATGGCAGAATGGTGTTGAACCATCCCATCCCAAATGTGAAGATTTGAGCCCCATTCCCTTGATCCTTAATACAGATGTTCTTTTATGAGGCTAGCCTAGGGCACTTTGTGGGTTCATAGTGATGGAAAAGATAGTCAGAACCACTCAGTCTAGCCCTTTGATTTTGCCCTGTGGCCCAGAGAGGTGACTTCTCCAAGGTCACTGAAGAAGTCAGTACCAGAACTAGAATTTAAACCCACGTCAAATCTGGTTTTCTTTCTTTGTTTATTATAACATGTATCTGTGACCTATGTCAATACCATCCTTTTTCTGATTAAGATTTTCTAAAAATTTCCCTAAGGTTTTATGATTTAGGGGGGCATTGGCTGAGACTAATTGTTGTTCTATCTTTATGGGAATTTCTTCAAGCTGTAAGAAGGGTGGGATGTGGTGGGGGAGGGGGAATGCTAGCAGTGGAGATTTTTTTTCTTCCTCTTTATTTATTAAGGAAAATGTTCCATGGCCTCAAATGGCCAAAGCAGAGACTCAGGGGGAGAGGATTGGGGTTGGACTATGGCAACAGGGACTAAGGAAGAATAGAAACCCACCCACTCAAGATCCCTTAGGAGCTGCTTTAAAAAGAAGAGAAGCAGGTAGAAGAAGAAAAACCCAAGACAGAGACATAAGAAAGTGGATTGATCTGACAGCAATGGAAATAACAAGTGAACAACTGAGTCACAAAATGGAAAACACATCGGACCTAGAGTTTGCAGGAACATGGACTCATAGGTTGAGATCTAGAAAGGACCTCAGAGTCCACCTAGCCTAAATCTTTCTTTTTACCATTAAGGAAACTGAGGCCCAGGGAAGTTACATGACTCATCCAAGGTCATATAGGTAGCAAACATCAGAGGCAATACCTGGGCCTTCTGTTTACTACCCATGTGACCACTGGCAAATCATTTTCCTTCTCTGGACACTGGTTTTCCTCTTTGTAAGATGAGGAGGTGGGAACAAATCATCTCTCGACCTCCCTACCCATCGGTGGATACTGGATTAAATCCAATGCTTTTCTTTTTTCTACTCAGTGTCCTTTAGGACTGGAAAATTACACTGCTTTGTTCATGAGATGCTTTTTGAAAGTAGAAATGATCTGACCACATCCCAATTGGGGAAGCACAATCCTCCTTCACAAGTTTCCCTCAAAGACCAGTTGGAAATGGGTTCTTTTGCTTCTTACTCCAATTTAAAATGGCAGAAGTAGAAAGATTGAGGCCTTAATCAGACAGTCTCCAAACCATCACTTTTCCAGATGAGCTGCCAGAGGAGCAGGTTATGGCCAGACCCCAGGCCCGGAGAATGGGACTGTTTGGATCCTATGTCTGAAGGGTGCACACAATGGGCCGTGTGTGGGAAAGGAGAGATATCTTGCCTCACTGATTCTCAAATGCTTTCTAATCCACTAAACTGAACCGTTGACCTTTTCTTTATTTTCATGTCTTTCTTCTTTTATGGGTATGTGTATAGAAGGGAGGAGTTGTTTTTTGTCTTCTGTGAACTGGCTTATTCCCCAAAGACACGTGTTAATAAACAAAAAACCTGAAGACAAGCCCAGTCTTTGGAAAATTGAATAGTTGGTGGCATATTAAAGGTGGGACCTCCTATGTTCTGCCATCTTTGCCTCTGTTTTTACCCTCATTTTTATTCACCCTCATTTTTATTCACCCTCCTCAGCACTCCCCTTACCCCAACCCCAATCCACTCGGAGGAAGGCATCTGACATCAGTCAGTTATACTTTACTGAGAATAAATATGTCAAGAGGCTTTGTGTAGTTACAAGTCTTAGAATCTGCTCTTAGACTCCAAAGACCTAGGTTTGAATACTGTCTTTGACAAATATTAGCCGGGTGAACTCACAACCCCTCTGAGTTGTGGTTTATTCCTCTATAAAAATGGTGATAATAATAGTAGAGAAGGCTTGTACATTGCAATCTGGCTAACACAAAACCTTGGTATCTCTTTCCATCACTGGTACTACCCATCCCACAATGATGCTGTTAGGAAAAAGTACCTTGTAAACCTGAAATGTTCTATTCTCAACCCACAGGCTGTCTTCCCCTGAAGACCCCAATGTGCTGCAAAAGGTCTATGTACCCAAACGTACACCTAGACTTGTCTCTTGGATCTTTTTTTTAGTGCTAATAAAATATGTATTAGGACTCAGCTCAATACATAAGGAGAGTGATGTCTCCTAGGCTGAATAAATAACATTTCACACACATGAACTGCCATTTTTCAAATGTATTACAGGAGCTGGTGTTATAAATAAATGACAAATTTGTTTTAAAATGTTACTGACTTCAGAGTAAAATTCTGTCATTGGGTGTTTTTTCCAGAAACAAGTTCTTGTATAGTCATGGTGCGGTGGCTAGAGCAGTAGGTTTGAAATCAGGAAGATTCATTTTAGTGAGTTGGAATCTGGCCTCAGGCACTTATCAATTGTGTGACCCTGGGCAAGTCACCTAACCCTGTTAGCCTCAGTTTCTTCATCTATAAAATAAGCTGGAGAAGGAAACAGCGAACCACACCAGTGTATTTGCCTAGAAAACCCCAAATGGGGTCATGCAGAGTCAGACATGACTGAACAGCAGTGAGCTATACATGCTGTTGCATGCCATACATTAAGTATTATACTTAAGTTTAGACAATTTTTAGCCTCCAGTTGGAGGAATAAAAACTATGTCCTTTGTGATTGTGTTTAATAAAGGTTCACCTTTCATTTTTGTTTTTAATTCTCTGGGTGTGCACCCCCATGACATCTGTACGTAGTCTACTCCTCCTGCAGCTAAGACTATGGACCATAGGAATTGAAGATGAGTTCCACAGTGGAGAGAATTTCCATACCAGGAATTCCTTATGCCAGTAATGCCTCAGATCTGAACTAGAAGCAGCAAGAAAACTAGAAGGTGCTTTGGGCTAGGAGCACTCCTGAGAACTGGGGACTTGTGTTTTATATCTGTTTGCTTGAGGCAGAGGGGAACGAGAGAAAGTAAAGAGTAGAAAAGACTAGAGTGTGTAGGCAGGTAGGTGGCAGCATAGTGCACAGAGTGACAGACCTGGAGTTAGGAAGCCCTAAATTCAAATCCAGCTTCAGATATTTATTCACTGTGTGACCTTGGGCAAGTCACTTAGCCTCTGACTGCTTCCATTTCCTCAATGGTAGAATGGGAACAATGATAGCACCAACCCTTCCAGGATTGTTATGAGGGTCAAAAGGTAAGTTGTAGAGTTGGGAATTGAAGCCCAGTCCTTTGACTTTAGGTACAAAGCTCTTTCCACCATTCTACATCACCTCACTTCATTGACATAGCCTTTGAGAATTCAATCAAAGGTGAGGGTAAAGAAGCTTTAAGTAACTAAAGAACCATCTCAAGGAACAAGTTGTGGTATATGAATGTCATGGAATACTGTTGTGCTATAAGAAATGATGAGCAGGCAGACTTCAGAAAAACCTGGGAAGATTTACATGAACTGATGCAAAGTAAAGTGATCAGAACCAGGAGAACACTGTACACAGTAATAGCAACATTGTATGAAGATCATCTGTGAATAACAGCTATTCTTGGCAATGCAATAATCCAAGACAATTCTGAAGGATTTATGATGAAAGGTGTTGTCTATCTCCAGAGAAAGAACTGGTGGAATCTGAATGCAGACTGAAGTATACTTTTTCTTTATTTTTTTGTCTGTGTTTTCTTTCAAAGAATGACTTACATAGAAATGTGTTCTGCTTAACCACATATGTATAACCTATGTTAAATTACTTGCCTTCTCATTGAGGTGGGAAAGGCAGGGAGAGAGGGAGAGAATTTGGAACTCAAAATTTGAAAAAAAGAATGTTAAAATTGTTTTTACATGGAATTGGCAGAAAACATAAATATTAATTTGGGGAAAAAAATCTGCCTCCAGAGAAAGAATTTATGGAATCTGAATGCAGATTGAAGCATACTATTTTCACTTTCTTTTTTTTATGAGTTTTTTTTGGGGGGGTGGAGCTTGGTCTCTTTCTTCTTTCACAGCATGACTAATTTAGAAATCTGTTTTCCATGATCACACACATATAATCTATGTCTAATTGCTTACCATCTTAGAGAGGGGAGACTTGACAGAGGGAAGGAGAAAATTTGGAACTCAAAATTTTAAAAAGTGAATGTTAAAATTTGTCTTTACATGTAACTGGAAAAAATACAATATCATTTTTTTTTAAAAAAAGGAACCATTTCAAGAAGACCATCAAAGTGGATGTCCTGGGGTGGCCAGGTAGCACAGCGAGTAAGAGCCCCGGCCCCAGAGTCGGGATGAGTTGGGATCAAATCTGGGCTCTGATACTTAGCACCACTCCCAGAAATACCCAGAAAACTGGCCATGTAACCTTGAGCAAGTTACTTAACCCCAATTGCTTTAAAAAAAAAAAGTGGATGTCCCTATTTGTGCCAATGAATATCACTACCACTAATCCTGCATCTATATCAATGATTAATACTTCAAGACACTCCTTGCAATCCAAACAATTAAGGTTTCTCTAGTTTGTTTGTTTTAAAGACTGTCCCATTAAACACAGAGAGCTGTTACTGGGGTCCATTAGTCAGAGATTCCTTACATATTTATGACTCTTCCTTTCTCTTGAAGGAGTCTTATAAAGAGCAGTCAGAATTAAATGCACAATTTAAATAATCTACAGCTATGGGGGTGGGCCACCTCCTTTTCCAAATAATAAAATTGTAGGTTTTATATTTTGCTTTCTGTGTGGTACCTGATAGTTCCTTTAACCTATCTGTGCCTCCCTAGCCATCTCTAAATGAGGTTAATATGCTGACCTAGCCACCTACCTAGTAAGTTTTATAGACATGCTTGGAGATAACAGATCTTAGAAAAACTCTCTTATACCCCTATTAAGTAGAACTTGTTCCCGAAACATCAATCATTCTAAACCCACACATTTTCCTCCACCAATATGTCTATGTACTGTATATTTTCTACACATTTAAGTGTACATGTAAAAATATGTCCAAATTATAGTTCATAGGATCAAAGGATCATAGATTTTAAACTGAAGAGCACCTTGGAGGCTCTTAAGGGCAACTCCCTAATTTTTTAGATGAGGAAACTGGGGCATTGTAACTTGTGCAGGGTCACCGCCCCCAAATTATAGGTTGTTGTTTTTTTTCTGGACATAGAAACATTGCTGTCTAATGGGAATTGAGTGAGAATAGGGTTAGCCCAGAAATGGATGGTTTGGGCTCTTATAGTTCCCATGATGCCCTAGAAAATGATGGAACAGCAGTGTGGGGAGATGATGTACCTGCTTACCATCTAACCCTCTGCCAGGTACCCATTTTCTACCATTTTCTCCCTTCCCTAGGATCCTTTCACTGCCATCTCTCTCTCTTTCCCATCTCTCTTCCTCTCTCCTTTCTCTCTCTATCTCTGTCTCTGTTTCTTTGTCTGTCTCTCTCACACACACACATAATCCCAAAACAATTCTGTTCTCAGAACATGTATATCCTGCTAGTTCATTCTCTTGCCAACTCAAGTCTTCTTACATTACTGGGGAGCATAACTTGGGGAGTTCCCTGTTGAAAGAGCGATTTCTGTTGAACAACAAGCATTAAAGATAAGGAAGACAGAGACCAGGGCCATACTGATACTGGATTCTGCTATGAATATGTGGTGAGGGATGGGAGGGGTAAAGAAGGAGGAATTGAGGTAACACTGAGGAGTGAACAGAGAATACCAAAGAGACGGAAGAGTCCAATGATAAATGTCCTTTGAAAGAGCTAATAAATGGACAATCCATCTTACTATCATAGAATCATTTTTTTCCTCTGTGTGAACTTAGAATTTCTAGGAGTCTCCAAAACCCCAGCTAACTTGAAAAGGTATTTGAAATGCTAAGCTTCATTTAATTCACCTAGCCTTTCTTTCCACTATTCTGTCTTTAAGAATTAGAGGTGCTGGGGTGGCTAGGTGGCCCAATGAATAGAGTACTGGCCCTGGAATCAGGAGAACCTGAGTTCAAATTCAGCCTCAGACACTTAACACAAAAAACTAGCCATGTGACCTTGGGCAAGTCACTTAACCCCAATTGCCCTACCTTCCCCCCTCCAAAAAGGAAAAAAAAAAAGAATTAGAGGTGCTGGGATGGCTAGAGGGCCCAGTGTATGGAATCCCGACCCTGGAGTCAGGAGAACCTGAGTTCAAATCCGGCCTCAGACACTTAACACTTACTAGCTGTGTGACCTTGGACAAGTCAACCCCAATTGCCCTTCCCTTCCCCCTCCAAAAAGAAAAAAAAAGAATTAGAGATGCCCAGAGCAATAAGGAACCTTGAGCTCCATCTAAGACTGAGCTCATGTCACCTCCCACAGAGGACTTTCTTGTTCTTCCTGCACCAAGGGTTTTAGGGATGGGGGAAAATCCATCTTTATTTTCACTACCCTCTAAGTGAACTTTAGCATGTTGTTTGATCTCTTCAAATTTTTAAAGAAGAAATTCATAAACCAAAGGAATCTATGACACAAAAAATGCTCAGAACCTCTTGGTTAGATGTCAGCGCTATGTCCTTCCTCAAATTGTCAGATTACCTGTTCATATTCCATATTCTCTCCCTCCCCCTCTCCTCAGCCTCCAAGTTCCTTAAAAACTAGAACAATTTGTCATTTTTACCTTTGTATTTCTAGCTTCCAGCATAGTACCTCACTTAAAGGAGGTGGGGACTGGCCAACAAAGCTCAGCCCTTCTGAACATGTGTACCATGTTCTCCTCAGGTAATTCCCAAACAGACTTTGAAGAGTGTGCCATTATGACTATTTTCTGGTCTCCTAACCACATCATAAAGAAATGGGTTTTTTAAATTGATGACTGAACTAAAAATATGGATGCATTTGAAAGGCACTAACTGACCGAAGTGTTTATTCTTTCCTGTGTGATTGGTGTGGAGCAAGGTGAACAAGTTACTGTGGACTCTGGGTTGGAGAGGGGTCCTACCTCATTCAGCATGAATTTGAGATTGCATGGCCCTGCTGCTGCTGAGAAAGGTAGCAGAAATGGAGGCAGCAGGCTTCTGCAGCCAGCTGCTTGTCTGGCAGACAGGTGGCCCAGTGCATAGAGTGCTGGACCTGGAATCAAGAAAACTTGAGTTCGAATCTAGATTCAGACACTTACTAGTGGTATGAGCCTGGACAAATCACTTAACTTCTGTATGCTTCAGTTTCTCCAACTGTCAAATGGGGTTAATGATAGTACCAGAGTTGTTATGAGAATCTTGTGAGGTAATATTTGTAAAGCCTGGCATATAGGAGGCACGCTTAATAAATGTTTATTCCTATTATTTATCATACAGGCTTTTGGAGGGGGGGTTGGGCAGAGGGGAAGGTAGAGCACTTGGGGTTAAGTGAATTGCCCAAGGTCACACAGCAAGTTTTGTGTGTGTGTGTGTGAAGTGTCTGAGGCCGGATTTGAACTCGGGTCCTCCTGACTCCAGGGCCAATGCTCTATTCACTGTGCCACCTAGCCGCCCCCATACAAGCTTTTTTTTTCTTCTTTTTTTTTTAAGCAATTGGGGTTAAGTAACTTGCTCAAGGTTACACGGCCAGTTATTTCTGGGTGTGGTGCTAAGTATCAGAGCCCGGATTCGATCCCCAGGTCATCCCGACACTGGAGCCGGTGCTCTTACTTGCTGAGCCACCTGGCCGCCCCTAAGCAATTGGGGTTAAGTAACTTGCTCAAGGTTACACAGCCAGGTGTTTCTGGGTGGGTGCTAAGTGTCTGAGCCCGGATTCGGATTCGATCCCCAGGTTATCCCTACACTGGGGCCGGTGCTCTTACTTGCTGTGCTACCTGGCCGCCCCCATACAAGCTTTCTTGAAATGAAAATTTATTGTTACATATTTTGAATTCTTTCTTATGTTCTGCTATGCCCACGACATACTTTTTTCCTTTCTTCATATTTAAGTTCCAATATTTAAGTTTATGATATGTTGTTGTTTCTTTTCTCTATTCTCTATGTTCTGACTCTTGAGTCTAAAATAAAATTTAAAAAAATTAAAAAATAAATGTTTATCCCTTCCCTTATTTCTGATCCTAACTGACTTGTGGCACCATACTATAAACCTCTTTTCCTCTTTGTGTTTATTATTTCTGCTTTAAGGTGGAGCATTGGAGTAGATTGCAAACCTGTAAGCTTTGAAAGTTCAGAGAAGTGAGTACCAGAAGTAGAAGAGCTAAGCTGTATGCCAAGATAGGTCAGGCACAGACCCTGACAGCAGCTTACTGGGCCCAGCCAAGTGGTAGCTGAGACAGAACTCATCCACCCAATGATGATGCTCTATTTGAAAATGAACTTCGGTTGGGCAAATTCTTTGCAGCATCTGCTTCTGGTATGATTCCATGCATCCCATGGATGGAGGAGATGAATGAGAGAGTGTGATTCCCTCTCTCACCCTGTGGAAATGCTGTGTAACTTCTGTCTTTACCAAGTCTTTTCAAGAAAGATCTCTTTGTCAAAGCTTATATTTTATCCAAATAAAATTGAAAATTTGTTACACTTTTTATAACAACATACAAATATTAAATATATAAATAACATGAATGCACATGGGTCCTTACTGATAAAAATCTTTTATAATTTTCATATTTGTAACATAAAACACATTGTAATATAACAAATGTAATGTTAATATGAAGGGTGATTTTTTTTTCACTGCCTTCTCTTAAAATATGGCATCATGGATGATGTTTCTACTTCTCATGTTTCTTCAGTCACTCATCAAAGTCCATAGTTTGCCTTTATAACAGCTATAACAGAAAACGCCATTTGATATGAATAAGATATTAGAAGTAGCAGTAGACTTTGTATCACTTTGATAAAGCAAAGAACTCTTGATGTATCCATAGACAAGACATAATGATTCTCTGGTTCATGTGGTTGCATCAAAGTACATCACAAGACAAGTCTATTAACCATTTTTACCAAGATGGAATATGAACAAGTGTGTCCTATTTGTCCATGGCTGATGGATTCTTTACCCACTTGTATTTGTCATTACTAAGTCTTTAAGAAAAATAAGAATTTTTTCTTTCAATCAATCAAGTAATTAATAAGCATGTCTTTACTTTTCTCCTATTTCATTTGCAGGAGAGTTATTTTTAAATTGGGAAACATCAAAAATGTTATTTTGGGGGGTGGCACAGTGAATAGAGTACTGGCCCTGGAGACAGGAGGACCTGAGTTCAAATCCCACCTCAGATACCTAACACAAAACTAGCCGTGTGACCTCGGGCAAGTCACTTAACCCCAACTACCCTGCCTTCTCCTTTCAAAAAAAGCAAAAAAAAATGTTATTTTGTAAATGTTTTATCCATAGCTCCATCTCTTAATTTATTCTCTATCCCACTCACCAGAAAAACTTTTCTAAACCTTTTTGATTTTCTTCAAACCTTCCATGGCTCTCCTTCCCTCTCTCCTCTCAGCTTAGAGCCTTTGTTCATATTTAACTGAAAAAAAAAATTGGGTTATTTGCTGAGAGCTCCTTTTTTTCCTCCTCATTTCACATCATTCAGATGCCTTCTGCTACCAACTCCTCCTTTGCCCCATCTCCCATGAACAGGTGACTTTTCTCCTTGCCAAGGCAAACCCCTCTAAATGCACAAGTGATCCGCATTCCCTCCCATCTTCTCTAGTAAATCACCTCTTCTATCACTCCTGCCCTCTCACTAATGTTCAACCTCTCACAGTTCAATGGTTAATTCCCTGTTGCCTATAAGCACATCTATGTCTTCCCCATGGCAGACCTTCATTGATCTGTCCATCCCTTCTAGCTACCATCCTTTATCACTCTTCCCTTTCATGGCTAAACTCCTTAAGAAGGCTGTCTACAACCACTGCCTTTTACCTTACTCTCTTCCACTTACTTTGCCACCTAGTAACACTGGCTTTGTTGCAACATGTTCCTTGAACAAGACACTCCCAAATCTGGGCATGTTCACTTTGACTGTCCATTACGCCCAGAATCTCTCCCTCTTTCTTTATCCTCATCTCTTATTTCCCTGGCTTCTTTCTACAAGGAGCCTTTCCTGTCTTCCCTCTATTAATTATCTCCAATTTATCCTGTCTAGATCCTTTTGTGTGTGTAATTATTTGTACATTGTCTTCCCCATTAGAATGTAAGTTATAGAGTTAAAAGTAAGATCAATTACTGCTTCAATCAATCATTCAATGAGCAGAGATTATCTTTTCCCTTTCTTTGCATTCCCAGTGCTTAGCACAGTGCCTGGTACATAACAGATGCTTAATAAATGTTCGGTTACTTGACTTTATCTTTCTGGATCTCAGTATAAATGTAAGTACTTTTCACTGATTTGTTTAGAATAATCTATTTCTTCAAAAATATCCACCAAATAATGTGCTGGTTTAGGACGAAATATTATCAAATGAATTTACTATATCTTTATTATTATCACTAAGGAACATGTTAGTTTCTCTTCTTTCCTTTGTTCCTTCCTTCCTTTTTTTCTTTTCTTTCTCTCCTCTCTTCCTCTCTTTCTTTCTCTCTCTCCCACACAATTTGGCACATAATCTTATACTGTATTGACTATTGTTCTTTTGTGAGCTTCAGCCTTATTTTTCACATTACTAGCCCTCAAACACTTAGCACAGGAGCCACACTAGACCATCAGCTATTCCTGGATTTCATCCTATATTCTCAGTTCTCAGCGCATTGTGTAGACTTACCCCCATGCCTAAAATTCATTCTCCATTTTCTTCCTCAGAGGCTTGGCTCAGGTGATATCTCCTCAATTAAACATTCCCTTACTCCCCTAGCTAAAAGTATTCTGTCCTCAAATTTTTCTAGAGAAGAATTTTTTTGAAATTTATTTTTCTGAAACTGTTGTTTTAAAACTAAGGAAGGAACCAAGAAAATAAAATGTTTCATCAGTGGTACAATTTAATGGTTACTTACATCATACTTTTTGCAGGTGTTTTGGTTTTGTTAAAATTCACTTGTGAAACAGGATTTTTATCAATTTCTGTCAAACATCCTTATCTTTAAGACTTTCCCTAACTATTTATATATCTGTTATTTCATGTGAAAGAAACTTTTCAAAATTAAAATTAATAAAGTCTTCTTTAATCATCTGTGAGCAAAGAAAGTTTGACAGATCCAGCACTTAGCACAGTGCTGGACACATAGTAGGCACTTAAATGTTTATTGACTTACAAATCTGACCAAACTGTCTATTTGAACAGGAATATGTAACGATCAGCTTTGACAAATCCATTGACAAATTTGCAGAAGACTCAAAACCAGAAAAGGTAAACTGCAACAGACCTATTTGTTGGTATGTTTCTCCTGCCCCTTTTTTCAAATATACATTCATGTAATTAAAAAGTATTCATCTTTAATTTTTTCCTTTCGGGATATTTTATTTTTTATTTCCTTTTTTTTTTTTTACTGTCATGATTATACAAAGTTCAATCAAGTAAAATTTCTATTGTCTGCATTTCTTTTCTGGCCACAATAATTCATTGCATTTTATGATTATTATTGAAAATAATTACAGGATAAGGTTGTTAAATAATGATGGTTTCAGGAGGTGCCAAATATTCTAAGTATGCCCCTGTTCTTGGGCCTCCTGCTCCCGGAGGGTTTAGTGATACTGAAGTTATGACTCCATCCACAGATGTAAGTAACTGCCTGTTCCCTCAGTCCCTGATGCCAGGAATGGATTCCTCTATCCTCTTGTTGAAATTCTTTCCTTGCTTCAAGACCCAATGCAGGTACCATCTCCTCCATGATGGCTCTTTCCTCTGTACTCTCCCCTCCCTTAGGTGATGGTGATCACCCCTTCCTCATATTAGTAGCAGCCCTTTGACCTCTCCTGTGCATTTATATCACTCTTCTTTCTACTATAGTTACCCCATACTTGTCCTCTGATTAGATTGTAAGCTCTTAGAAAGGTGGGGGTCTTATCTTAATCTATTCCCTGCTCCACCAGGACCTAGTACAGTGTCTTACACCTATTCTTCAATACTACAGTGAATCTTTGATCTCATTGGTGTGGGCACTCCCTTTACAGATGCAGATTTAAACCTACCCAACATCCCCTTATACTGGGTAATTCTTGTCCACATCTTTTATAATCTTCCAAAGAGAATCTACCCAACATGCAGGAGGCCTTCCATGGGTTCTTTTATTATTTCACAAATACACCAGGAAAGCACTGTGCTGGCGGCCATCTATTAGCCTTATCTCTCATGGCACAATGGACTAACTTTCTTTTCCAGGCATAAGCAGCCTATCTTTTTATACCTTTTACAAAGTCTTTCTTTGTAATTTTAATCCCTTCCCTCTGAGATTATCTCCAATGTGTCCTTTCTAAAGCTATGATCCCATTAGCCTATACCATTTCTTGAACCTAAGTCATCATTGGTAACATGAGGCAGACTTCTGAAGACCCACAATATGTTTCCCCATTACCCTTTGGGTCACTAGCAATCACAATTATGATTCTTCAGAGATTATGGTGCTCCATGATGTGTCAGCACACAGCATTCCTGGAAGAACAGTAGTATTGAAAAGGTGGACATTTCTAGCATCATACCTAATGAATGTTCACCTACAACTCAACACATAGTAAAGGCCTCATAAAAATTTACTGAAAAGAGCCTGCATTTAGTAGTGGGTAGAGCATTGGAAGCCTCTATGACTGGGCTGGAAATCTGCCTGAAAAACATACCAGATGTGTGACCCAAGACAACTCACTTAAACTCTCTGAGCCTCTATTTCTTCATCTGTAAAATGAGGGGCTTGGATTCATTAGCCTCTACTGTCCCTTCAAGTTTTAAATCGACAATCCTATGATTTTATGAATTAAGTTGCCTTAGACATGGAGTGATGTCATATGGGAAACTGGAGAGTTCTTGTTCTCCTTCCTTTCTAAAGACCCTCCCACCAGTCAGAGGGAAGTCCTGTTTATTTTACTTTGCACCCTCAAATTCTCTTGAAGCAAATCCCAGTGGCCAACCTTGACTGTGACATAGCCTTGAGTACTGCTCCATTGTTCCCAGACCTCCTTGCTCTTCAATAAGTTTAACTACACCAGGACTGGTCACCATCCATCAAACCAATGCATGTCAAAGCAAGAGAATGTGGCCACTGTGAAGATAAGCATGAGAGTATTGGGTCAACGCTGGGAGACAAACGATAGTAATTGCTTATGAAGCAATAAACCAAACCAAGTCTCAGCAAATTCAGCATTCCATGGAATCATCAGAGCCTTCATCAGTTTTTGGTGTGGCTGTTAATTATAGTGAAATAGAACAATTACCAACAGAAAGCATGAACGTGGTACAAAGCAAAGATTTGACCAGAGCTAACGAGATGCATAAAAGGGCTAAGGAGGGAAGAATGCTGGTGAAGTGATTTTTCCCATCTGGGCTAATTGTGGTCTGGGATGCCCTAAGGCAGTTTTTTTTAATTTGTCCCTTTGAGGGAGGTCACTGGTGTTCTAAAGAGCATAAGAGATATCTGAGGTCCTAGGAGAGGACTAGGGAGGAGAGAGATGTTTTCACTGAGGAAACAATTCAAACTGATTAGTGGAATCTTACAAAGAGCTGACAGGGTGTGTGTGTGTGTGTGTGTGTGTGTGTGTGTGTGTGTTAGGATGATACAAATCTAGGAGAGATTACTGACATACTGGATGGCACTCAGTATCCAAAGGAATCTTAACAGGCTAGAAACATTGGGCCAAATCAGTTGGGATGCAAGTTGATAGCAGTAAGTGCTAAGTCTCCCATAGGTAAGCAAAAATGGCTTCAGGTATAAGGTGGGTGAGAGGGTACCAGGCAACAGTTTGAAAACGTCCTGGAGATTTTAGCAGACTAAAAGCTCTATGAATCAATAATGTGACATCAATCAATCAATCAATCAGCATTAATTAAGTGCCCACTGTGTTAAAAGCTGAGGATAAAAATAAAATGCAGCAGTCTGTGCCTTTAAAGAACTTCATTTGAATGGGAGAAATGACCTGTACGTATATGGGTATATACCAGATGTGTACAGAGTGGCTAAAAGGTCACTTTAGAAAGGAAGGCTGTACCATCTGACTGGGAAAGACCATCTGCAGAAAGTAGAATTTGAGTTGAGTCTTGAAGATGGCCAAGCAGTCTAAGTGAGGAAGGACAGTATTCCTGGGGGCAGGGGGCAGGGAAGATGGTGCCTAGACATGGAAGCAGGAGATGGAGGATCATGTGACATATACAGTGTGACTGGAAGGTAGAGTGTGTGGAGTGGAATGATATGGAAGAGTAAGGACCAATGCTTCAAGAGGACCTTTGTATTCCTCATCCAGCAGAAACGGAGATGAGGACTCTTAAGATGTCACCATTGGATGTGAACTTGGTGGAATCAATGCTATTTAGGAAGTGAGCTAAGGTTCAAGCTTATTCCTCTAGACACCAAAGTAGCGTAGGTGAGAGTATATCGTTGAGGTGTTGGGAGAAATGTTTATGGGTTTGTTCTTGTATCTTTGAAGTAAATATCTTTGTATAAAAGCTGCCTATATCAAGAGGTTAAATGAAACTGGGGAGTACAGTCAATAGGGGATTGAGATAATAACAGTAGGGGAGAAATACCAACAAACTTTGAGGGGAGATGTAGTTTGCTTGGTTCTCTGGGAGAGAGAGCCAGAACACTCATGTTACATGAAAAGGCTGAAAGGGTAGGAAGAGGGGGCCAGGGTGTGAAGGGCTTTACATACCAGATAGAGGAGTTTAGACTTTATTCGAGAGATAATAGGAGCCATTGGAGATTGAGTAAGGGGTGGGAGGAGGTAGTGATGACATGTTCAGAACTTCAGGTTGGAGAAAAGGTAACCTAGAAAAATGAAATTGTATTCTTTATAAGTGAATTACCAACACTCCCTCTGGGACTTCACATAAAATTTTGCTATACCTTTCTGATGCATTTTTTTGTTTGCTTTTTTTTGGAGGGGGGAAGGCAGAGCAATCGGGGTTAAGTGATTTGCTCAAGGTCACACAGCTAGTTACATGTTAAGTGTCTAAGGCTGGATTTGAACTCAGGTCCTCCTGACTCCAGGGCTGGCCCTCTATTCACTGCACCACCTAGCCAGCCTTCTGATGCATTTTATCATGTCATATTGTTTATTCTCCTTATCTGTATTGTATCTTATCTTCCTTCATAAGAGCAGTCAATGCCATCCTCTTATAATTCAAAGCCAGGTGCTTTCTTATAGTGTTTTTAGAAAAGCAACCATTTTTGCCTCAGTCATATCACCAACAACAGCCCTCCCATGGGGAAAAACTTATTTTCTCTCCCCCCTGCCCCACATACACTTTTATGGAATGTGCTATCTCTTCCTTTCCAAGCCTCCAGCTAGGAGACTTTTTTATCTCCAAAAGCAGGTTCTTTGCCATAAGTACCAAAATAATTAGGACATAGAATGGGGTCCTACTTGATAGCTGATGCTTTCAGGCTTAATCTTCTTCGACTCAAATTCCTATGTACTGCGACTGGGTGTCTGGTAGTAACTTTACCTTAGCTTATGATTGACATTCTCTCTACCTTCCAGTTTTCATCTTTGAAGGCTAGACTGCCAATAGTCAGCATTCCTCTAAGGGCTATTTGCCCAATAGCTGACAAATAAGAATGATGATCATGTGTAGTCTAGCCTTCAAAGATAAAAACTTGGAGCTAATTAGAAGGCTCATCCTATACAAGAAGGAGGTTGCCTGAGCAGAACATTCTGGAATTTGGGGTCCCCCAGTTTAAAAAAAAACCTAGACCTCCCCCACTATTTCATATAGATGAATGGATAGTGAAATGCACAACGTTATGTCCAGGGAGCAAGGTCATTGCCTTTTCTACCTGCCTAGACACACTCCTGGCCAGCCAAAACCTAGAAGTAGCTTGAGATCACCCGGACAGAAAGCTTAAATAAGAAGGGATCAAAATAAGTTTGTTGTTGTTTGTCCTTCGTTCTCAAAGAGGATCATGACATCAGGAGGGTGATGCCATGACTTGCAAGTGAAATGGATTTAAGTGAGGCAGGGCTGTGCAGAGTCACCAGCCTCGCTTTCTCTTCCAGAGCCATCTGGATCCAGTGGCCAGATATAGATCACGACAATTGGAGATGTCCCCCCTTAAAATAAGTAAACAAAAAACTAAATAATAAGAGTTGATCCCTGATTTCATGATGTTTACAATCTAGTAGTGATTTAAAACAGATAATTATAATAAACAGTATTAAATGATAAAGTACATTGGAAAAGTTCGATGTGAGATCCCAGTGAAAAGATAAATAATTCTTTCATCATGAACATAATTCCTTTTTTTCAAGCCTCCAGCTCCTTATACTCTCATCAGAAATCCATCAATTCATAAAATCATAGAATCCTCCAGTCTGAAGGACAGAATGGGAAGGGATCTCAGAAATGGTTTAGTTCAACTCATAAAAAGCATTTCTTTTACTTACAGCATCCTTGACAAATGGTCAACCACTTCTTGTAGAAAATCTCCAGTCACAGGGAGCTCAGTACCTACCCATGCCATTTGGAGACAACTTGAATTATTAAAAAGTTTCTCCTGAAATTGTTGATATCTTCTTTTTCCCTCCAGGGCCAAGCAAGATAAATTTTAGCTCACCTTTTACATAACCAACCCTTCAGAGAGGGGATACATATCTAAAGATAGAACAGGGATCTTGTTCCCTCTGCTTCTAAACCCCTAGTCCTTGTATAGCAAGATTTTGAGCCCTTCTCATTATCTTGGTTGTTGTTTTCTGGGCCTTGTCCATACTAAAATGCCCAGATCAGGATGTGATTTCTCCAGAAATTGTCTAACCCCTGGGCGGGGCATGGCGGGATTATCACTTCTGTTTTTCTGAACACTGTGCTTCTATTAATGTAGGCATTTGGTTTTTTTGGCTGCTACTTCTTACTGCTGACTCATACTGAGCTGGCCAGAAGGCCAGGTGGTGGGATGTCAGGACACCAGGCAAGGCATCCATATTTCTTTTTTTTTTTTTTTAAAGCAATCGGGGTTAAGTAACTTGCTCAAGGTTACACGGCCAGTTATTTCTGGGTGTGGTGCTAAGTATCTGAGCCCAGATTTGATCCCCAAGTCATCCGGACACTGGAGCCGGTGCTCTTATTCACTGAGCCACCTGGCCGCCCCTTAGGGCATCCATATTTCTTACCCATGAATGGGTGCCTGAAATTCTACTTTAGAGATCAATCCCGTTAAAAGGCTTAAGTCTCCAATCCTTGGTAAAATGTTCCAAAAGGAATAAAGTTTCCAGACTAATCCTACACAAAGGATTTGGGGGTAAGATTTGACCAGGGTTGCAGAGTGACTGAAGCCACTTTGTTGGGGAGGGGGTGGACATGTAGATAAAATATGATGGGAGGGGAAATGGATGATGACCTAGACCTCCTATGGGATTTTGTCCAGTGGCAGTTCCATCTTGGGCTACTGAGAGGGGTCTTATTTTTTCCTGTAGCTCCAGGAACCCTGAGAATAGTGGAATAAAGAAAGTTGTTCTTACCCCATTTGTCAGGAGAGAAGAAGGTGCTGTGATAGAAAGCTTAGGGATAGGACCAGTTTAGGGACGGGAGAAGAAAGATAAATTAATTTATGTCTGCTCTCTGCATAACTTTGAATGAGTCATCTTGCTTTTGTGAATTTCATTAGGGATAAAAATACTGATTCACCTCACAGATTTGCTGCAGCTCATAAAAACTTTGTAAGTGTCTGAGCATGGAAGGCTTGGGCTGACTTCACCCACCGCAGATTTATTATACAGCCTTAGCTGTACCGGCACGATTTTTCTGTTTTTCCCTTACCCCTTCTCAACCTCATTTTTCATAGGTTGGTTACAAACATTTTTTTCTCTCCTTTTCCATCCCCATCCCCCCATATTTGCATTAGATGACCTAGATTCCTTCTTCTGGAGAAGCCCAAGAGGCTTTGTCCACTCTCCTCCTCCTCCCTGGTCACAGAAGAGGGATTCACACTCTTATGCTATGTATCCAGTTCCTCAACCGATTCCTTTGATCTCATTCCCTTTCTTCCCATATGCTTAGACACATGCTCACGTCTCCTCAATTTTAAACAAAAGCCCTATCTTCACTGTGCTGTCCCCTTGAGCTAATCTCCCATCTCTCTCTCTCTCCTTCACTTATAATGTTCCTGAAAAAGCTCACTCTGACACCTCTTCTTCCTCACCACTGACTTTCTCTGAAAATCTTTGGATCCTGGCTTCTGCCCCTATCACTACGCTGGAACTGTTCTCTCAGTGGTTACCACTGAGGCAGCCGGGTGTCACAGTAGATAAACCACTGTACTTGGAGTCAGGATCTGGCTTCAGAGGCTCACTACCTGTGTGATGCTGGGGAAGGCATTCAACCTCTGCCTCAGTTTCCTTGACTGTAAAATAGGAATTATAATAGATTATAATTATCTCTCAGGGTTTTTGAGGATCAAATGAAATAATATTTGTAAAGCACTTTGTACAGTGCCTGGCAAATAGTAGTTGCTTAATAAATGTTTATTCCCTTCCCCTATTCCAATTATCTTCTTTTTTGTTCTTGTTGAGTCATGTCAATTGTATCTGATTCTCTGTGACTCCATTTGGGGTTTTCTTGGCAGATACTGGAATGGTTTGTCATTTCCTTCTCCAGCTCATTTTACCAATCAGGAAACTGAGGCAAACAGTGTTAAGTGACCTGCCCAGGGTCACACAGCTAGTAAGTGTTTGAGACTGGATTTGAAATCAGGTCCTCCTGACTTCAGGACCAGTGCTTTACTCACTGTGCCACCTAGCTGCCCATTATCTTTTTAACTGCCTAATATAATGGTCTTAATCCTTCTTGACCTATTTCAAACTTCTAACACTGTTAATCACTCCAGTCTCTGGCTATCCCTGATGCCTGGAATGCTCTCCCTCCTCCACTCTGACTGCTGACCTCCTTGGCTTCCTTTAAGTCCCAACTAAAATCCTACCCTCTATAAGGAAACCTTCCTTAATCCCTCTTAATTCCGGTGCTTCTCCTCTGATTATTTCCCATTTATCCTGCATATAGCTTGCTTTATATATACATATATGTATACATGTTTGCATGTTGTCTCCTCCATTAAATTGTAAGCTCCTTGAGGGCAAAGGCTGTCTTGCTTTTTTTTTTTTTTGCACCCTCAGTGCTTAGCACAGTGCCTGATAGTAGGCACTTAATAAATGTTTATCGAATGCACTGTTTCCTTGGTTTCAGAGACTTCACAGCTACTGTCCTACCTCTTAAATCCCTTCTTCCCTGACTCCTTCACCAGCTTGTCATCTGCTTCTCAATTCCTTAATATGGTCTTTCTTTGGTCCTCTTTCTGCCTTGATCATATCATCCTTTGCTCCAATTTCAATTACTACCACTATACAAATAATTCCTTACTCTCTACCCTTATCCATAACTTCTCTTCTGACCTCCACATCTTAATCTATGCTTGGTGTGAATGTAATCTGGGAGCCAACATGGCACCATGGTGTTGGATGCGAATCCTAGTTCCATCACTTATTTACTATGTGACTTTGGCAAGTCACTTACATTTTTCTGATCTTTAGTTTTCTCATCTGCAAAATGTAGGGATAGGGCCAGATCATTTCCGAGGTCTACACCAGCTCCACAGCTATAATATTATACCATCTGATTGCTGAGTAGACATGTCTATCTGTGTATCCCATAAATATCTCAAATGCACCATGGATAAAACCAAACTTACCTTTCTTCCTAAACCTGCTGCTCCTTCTGACTCTACTGTTTCTGTCTCTGACCTGATGTTGATTCCCATGTTTGGAATCTCTGGATTATTTTCGGTTCTCATTTCTTCTCCTCCATTTCCCACATATAATCAATTACCAAACTCTGTTGATTAAGCTCCAGAATTTCTCTTGAATCCGTTTCTCTTACCATTGTCACCACCTTAGGAATGCCCTGCCATTTAGAGCCTTGCAACAGCCCACTGAGTCTTCCTTTCTCTCCTGTCCTCTCCCTCTGATCTCATTCCTCTCCACTCTCTCTTCACTCTGGACTTTCTCTACCATGCCTCACAAACCTATTCATCTTGGAAACTTACTCCAGTCTGGAATTCACACATTGGTAGCACCTTCTACTCTTGCTGCTCCCTCTCCTTCCCAGAACTTCTACCTAAAGAGGGAGTGGGTCCAGGCCTGCCATGTCTTTTTTTCTTTCCAGGCTACACTCAATACTTCCTCTGCCATGCCCCACAATGGGCACCTTTGGATACTATTGTCTCTTCTCTTCCCCACCAGGAAGTGGTAGTATTTTTCATCATTAGTCTTTTGGAATTGTCTTAGATCCCTGAATTGCTGAGAAGTGCTAAATCTATCATAGGTAAACTATCTGAAGTAGCCCCGTAGGGGAGAGACAAAAGGCAGAATGTGCCAGGCAAGTCAAACCACTATCACTATCTCCCCACCATCTCCCCAAAGATCCCAACAGAGATAGCCCAGGACACTGAACCGAAGAGCCTTGGGAATAGCAATATCACCCAAGTCACCAGACTTGCTTCTAGTCAAGCCCTCAGAGTTATCATTGAGGGAAGAAGTCACTGTGGGGAGGAGGTCCACTTTTCTCATTACAGACAGTCAGATAGTCACAGAAGTCTCGGGAGTGATATAACCTTCCATGGATCCTGCTTCCAGTCAAGTCCTCACAGCCACCAGGAAGGGCTTGGAGAGGGAACTCATATGGAAAAAAGGCCAACCATCATTCGCAAACAACAGGCTACAAACAGACTTAAATTCTTTTGGAGACATCCCAGGGCACTGAACCCAGGAGTCTTTGGAAAAGCAATATTTGAGCCCAGTGCTCTCAGATACCATACTGGGAATCAGCCCCTGCAGAGATGCAGCCTGGGAACTGCTCCTAGTTCTATAGCTGCATCTGTTGAAGACCCAGAAAAGCAAGTTCTTGCCACCAAAGTCCTTGGCACTGTCAAATGGTTCTGCATCGGAAACAGATATGCTTTTATCAGTAGGAATAATATGAAAGAGGAGGCATTGCTATCCACTGGCAGAGAAAGAACCGCTGGAGTCTGCATGCCGATTAGAGCCAACTTTGTAAACTTTCTTTATTCTTCTCAGTGTTTTTTTTTTGGTCTGCATTTTCTTTTGCAAAATGGTTACTATAGAAATGTTTTGCATGACTGCACATGTATAATCGATTGCTTGACTTCTCAAAAAGTGGAGAGGGGAGGGAAAGAATTTGAAATTCGAAATTTAAAAAAACGAAGGTTTAAATTTTTTGTTCATATGTAATTGAGAAAAATAAAACAAAAAATAAATAAACAAGAAAATCAGGAATGGATCCTGGAGGGTAATTATTTTTCTTAATAAAGCTTTTTTTATTTTGAAAGAGAGAGAGAGAGAGAGAGAGAGAGAGAGAGAGAGAGAGAGAGAGAGAGAGAGAGAGGCAGCATTATTAACATCTGTTTAGCTATAGTATCTAAGGACCATGGGACCTTCTATCTGATTCACAATTGAAACATTAAGAATGTAAACTCCTTGAAAGCAGGGACTATCTGACTCTTCTATTTGTATTCTCACTCTTAGTATGGCTCTTTGCACACAGTAAGTGCTCAATAAATGCTTAATACATTCATTCTTTATATGTCCATAGTTTGCATTTTGTCCTTTTCATTAGAATGTGAGCTCCTTGAGTGCAGAGAAAGTGTTTTGTTGTTCAGTAGTTTCTTCATGATCCAATTTAGGATTTTCTTGACAAACTGGAGTAGTTTGTCATTTCCTCATCCAGCTCATTTGACAGATGAGGAAACTGAGGCAAACAGAGTCAAGTGACTTGACCAAGGTCACATGACTGGGTTCAAACTCAGGTCTTCCTGATTCCAGTCCCAACACTCTATCCAATGAACTACCTAACTGCATATCTTTATAGTTTCATTGCTTGGCACAGTGTCTGGCACATTGTTTGTGTTTAGTAAAGACTTATTGACTGATTGGAGTCTCATGAATCTTTGGAGATCTTAAAGCCTTGGCCCATTTTTTTTTGCCTTCTCTTATAATCACAATAAAACTCAAACTATTAGAGTTAATGGAACAGTTGTCTAGCAAAGAACCTGAGAGTTGATTAAGTCTGTAGGGGCTGGGGCACTGGCTCCTCCCTGTCATGAACACACATGGAAGTTTGTGCTTTGTTCATTGCTGGGGAAGGCTGCCTCTACTAAGAGGCGTTCCATTCTCTCACATACACTGTCTCACTAACAATCTCCCATCCTGACACATCCTGGGACTATGCTTACAAGTCCGTGGCTCTGCCCAAAAGGGAGAGCAGCATATATTGCACCAATGTACAATATTATTCAAGTATGTGACAGGTGGTGTATTTATACACAGAAGGAAGAATCCTAGTGTGTGTCAACAGAGTGATCAGGCTTAGCTGGATTCAGCCAGTTATAAAAAGTTATAATCAGCCAGAAAGCTAATGTTTAAGCCTTGTTATAAGGTGAAGGAAATCATGGACTTTCCATTCCCCTTTGGTTCTGTTCTATCACTCCACTCCAAACCATAAACCTCCCACCTTTGGGTTCAGCGGCTTCTATCACCAACCATTCTCATATATGTCTCTGCTCTACTGGTGACACAATGGTCTCTGCCACTAATTCATTCAAAACCCCCTAGACCTGTCAAAGTCACAATGTCACCAGCTCAGAAGAGGACCTACATGGTGAGAAAGGTTGACAGAGCCCCCAGGCACTAGCTGAGGACACATGTGTGGGAGGAGAGCCCATTTTCATACTCCTCATAGGAAGTCTAGGGTCAAAGTTCTTGCCATGTAAGGTAGTAGCCAAGGGGCCAAGCTAGAAAGCAACTCTTCTTTTAACAAATATAATCCATTGCCCTGCTGATGCTGTCATAAGACCAGGAAAGAACATAGGGACCACTGAGGGTTCGTCCTAAAATGCCAAGTCCTTTGGCTGTCTCTAGAAGCTTCCAGGGGAACCCTGAACACATGTTCCCTGGTATGGCCCCTTGTTATACTTGGAATCATTGGTTTCTACATCTGATAAGATGTGATTGGTAACAGTCTAATGGGAGAAGCCATAGCATTGACACCTGGATTGTTGCTAGAAGGTTCAATCCTTTCATAGGTCACCTCTGGTGGTATTGAGTTTCATAAGGTGTGGGTGTATGGAACTGGAAAATACATATCTTCTCCCTAGATCTCTGGGATATTAGACAAATTGATAGTAACACAATGAAACTGAGGGCTGACAAAAGGTAAATACTGGAGGAAGGGATATTGTGTCCTAATTTATCCCTATGGGCTGGCAAAATCCAGACTAAGCCTTGTATATCTCCAAGACCCTGACTTTCTTCCAAGGTAGGCTTGAAGAGCACTTGAAAGGACTTGGCTTAATTGGCTCTGTCCTGGATGGGCATGAGGTCTAATTGATGTGATTTCAGAGGCTTTGGGAAGGCCTCCCACTCTAAATTATCTCCCCCACTTTCAAGAAGATATCTACAGTTCTTTTAACAAGAGATACATTCTGTATTGCGGGTAAAAATTTTAAATGTAAATGTCCATGGGAGAGGTATTCCATTTACTCTAAAGTGTACGTAATCCACTTACTTTCCAGAGACAATGGTGAGCTAAGGAGATCAAGGGTTATATAGGAAGGCCTATGTACCCCAAAGCAGATAGAAAGATGCCACAGAAAGGACAATGAAAATCTAGGTAAGCAGCAGCATGGAAGTCTCCTGTTTCCTAAGCATGCCTCAGTTTACCCCACTGGTAGGAAGACCCCATTCAGGTTGTTAGGGCAGCTCCAGCATGGTTCCCTTCTGAGATTCCTCCAACCAAGTTATGAAGTTGTATAAGGATCTCATGGAGACCACTCAAGGCTCCTGCCTAAAGAAATGTTCTATCGATGAATTACTCTATTCTGTGTTCTTCAAAGGATTACAATAGAGCACGACATTGGGTAGGAACTTTTAGGGTCTCAACTATGGAATTTTTAAAAAATTAAAATTTTTTAAAGTTTAAAAAATACTTGTAAGGCCCAGTGATTATTAATAAGAACAAAAACATCATTCTGTTTACAGCATGCTTGTCTTGAAAGCAACTTGTCTAGATGTAGCCCTCCAATCCCACCGATTTTTAGGTAACAACTACTATAATTCTTCTAGATGACATAGATGTCGTCAGTCTGGTGAACTTTTCTATGGGCAATTCCCTCTACTGAGTAAATGAATCCCAGGGACTTGTCCACATGCACAATGGGTAAACTCATGGACTTTTCAGACCTGGATTCAGGTCTCTGGATTCCAAATTCAGGTACTTTCTTTTCTATCAAACTGCTAAGGGCTAGCTCTTTGTACAGCGTCTAACACAGATTGTTTTTGTTCAACTGTATCTGAATGGCTTGCCATTTCCTTCTTCAGCTCATTTTGTAGATGAGGAAACTGAGGCAAGGAGGGTTAAGTGAGTTGCCCAGGGTCACACAGCTAGTAAGTGTCTAAGGCCAGATTTGAATTCAGCAAGATGAGTCTTACTGATTCCAGGCCTGGTCCTCTATCCACTGTGCTACCTACCCTCTCTGCCCCTAGCACAGATACAGAGATCTTAAATACTTAATATATTCTGATAGCAATAAACATGAAAGTTTGGTTGATTAGGAAAGGATGACACTTATCCCAAGTGTCTATGACTGCTAAATAATTATTTACATAACTGTTTTTTAAAAATTAGAAATACTTGTTGGATTGAATTAGATTGAATTGGATAGAGTACATTTAGAGATAAGTGCATTTTCCCCCATCTACCAGGAAGGATAGATAGATCCAATGGTGAATTGGAACCAGTTCCCACAAGCACATTCATTGTGGGCATTTCCATTTCAGAAATTGGCAAATACCACAAAGCAGGGCTTGATTTATGATAGGTTTTATGATAGTACATTGATTTTGCTGACTATCTTGATTTAAGACACTGAAGGAGAAATGTTAATATGCAGACTAAACTTAAAAATTTGGTCTTCTTTTCAAAAAGCTGGTTATTAAACATTTACCAGAATACCTCTGGATAGATTCTATTTCAACATTTTTACAAAATTGTTCCTATGTGTGACAACTTGCCCCGTCTTGAATAGTATGAACATGAATAAGTTGGTGACTCCCTGTGTGGGCTAGTTGTAGATATGAAGGTGGTTTTATGGATGTTCTAGGGCCATTTACATCTTCTCTTGTTTAAGAACTCATACTGGGGCGGCCAGGTAGTGCAGCGAGTGGGAGCACCAGCTCCAGTGTTGGGGTGACCTGGAGGTCGAGTCCTGGGCTCTGACGCTTAGCACCCACCCAGAAACACCTGGCCGTGTAACCTTGAGCAAGTTACTTAACCCTGATTGCTTTAAAAAAAAAAAAACTGATACTGAGTTTAGGACAATTTAACATAGGCTGACCACAGGATCGTACATTTAAGGCAAAAAAGGAGTTAGGAGGTCGTCCAATTCAATTGTTTCAGTTTTCAAATAAAGAAAACTGAAATTCAGAAAGGTGGTGCTTGCCCAAAGCCACACAGGGAGCTGGGTTAAGAACCCATCGTTTTCCAGTGTGGATCTATTTCCAGTGTGTCCTACAGCTCTTCCCATGACTCCCAGACACCACCATAGCCACAAACTGACTGGTAAATATGCAAAGAGGGAGCTTGTCTGTGTATCCCTCTATCTGTGGGTAGAGGAAAAAGCAAGAGAAACGCTCCTAGAGTGTGTGTTGTTGAGCACTGATTTTTTTAAAATTAATTTTAAAACTATTTAAAAAGTAATTTTAAAATGCTATTAAGCCTACTTTGGGTTTGCTTAAGAGCAGAGTGAAAAAAAGAAAATGGCTCTTATGCATTCTCTTTGGGGATGTATCCTTTGATTCCAGAAAATGACTATTCTGAGAAAAATTCTGTAGTTTATCCGTGATTACTCCAGCCTTCAGGAAAGATGTCCAAGCTTTGTCTTTTGTGTCTCTGTAAAAATCAGTACCTGCCCTGACCTATGACATATGCATATATTGTATAAAACAATAATAGTCTTGAGATTCACCTACTATGTCAACAAAGCTGGGAAATTTGAGTTTTCTAATAACAATAGTTCATATTTAGTCCTGAGAGACACATTTACTGAAGTGTGGTTTCCTCTTCTCCTGTGGGCTAGTTTCAGGTGTTTTATGAATGTGTGAGTTTTTGTGTGTGTCATATTGAAGTCAGCCTAGGAAGCTGATGCAATGTTAAGGGGTTCGTTGCAGCAGAAGAACTGGCATCTAACCACATCCTCTGTGGTTAGATTCCATTTTCCTTTACAGGTCTGACCTCTGGTGGTTGATGTTGACCATTGCAAGTTCATTCATTTTCTCTCAATTCTTGCATCAGCCAATGTCTGCTTTGAGACAAGAGTTCCCCAAACAACACGCGGTTTTAATCATTGTTGACCCTAGGGGACCTGAATCTCCAATGCCTCCATGTTAAAGAACTGAATAATGCAGACGGGAAGGAGGGAGGACGAAGGGAAAGAGAGAATCTCAAATCTATATATTTTTCCTTTTTTATTGTCAATTTAATCATCAATAAATATAAGCATTTCAATATACAAAGAACAAAAAAGATGGTGAATAAAACTATTCACTCAGTTATGAACAGCTTGTTACTTTAAAAATGAGAATTAAATTTAACAAGGTTGTAACAAAATTGGCATGTTTGTATCCCCTATCTTTTTTTTCATTCTGTATATTTTTCATGTTACATTGATGCTTTTAAATTAAATATGTATATGTGTGTAGATAGATAGATAGATAGATAGATAGATAGATAGATAGATAGATAGATAGATAGATAGATAGATAGATAGATA
>NW_027185771.1:8352135-8364129 GCF_028583685.1 Petaurus breviceps papuanus
ATAGATAGATAGATAGATAGATAGATAGATAGATAGATAGATAGATACTGTATAAGTTATCCCTTCCACACTGTGGGTGGTTAGGGGCATGGTGTAAGTTGGAGAATCTACATAAAAATTTTCACCCTCCCTTCATACAAGAGATATCTGATTTTTTTTCTTTCATGGAGTGTTTACAGTACCTTGTTGTAAAATTTGGGCAAAGCATTTGGTCATTAGACTCTGTGTTGTCTGCTGGCCTTCATATGTCTGTTGCAGCTTTTGCAAAACTCCCCCAAAATTCCCGTTTAATTTCTTATGCCAAAACCACAGTGGGGAAAGTCATGATATAGAAGAGATAATTGTCTTTTACAAAGTCAGGATTGGTCAGGATTATCAGAGTTCTAAAATATTTCAGAATTGTTATCCTTCATATGAGTGTGGTCATTATGTTAAGGCTTCTCCTGGTTCTGTTCTGTTCATTCCATTATGTATAACTTCCTGTGAATGTTGGCAAGGTGACATTAATGGGTACCCTGTCTTCCATGATAGTCTCATTCCAGTCAAGATTTGGGACCAAGACACGTTATACTGAACTGGTACATGTACAGGAAAACTAGGTTTTTACCTATATAGTGATTCTGCCTGACCCCCAAATCTCTCCCTACTGGCCTATTGCTATATCTGAAATTTCTACCATTAATTTCATCTCTGTAGTAGACATTGGGTCCAAAAGCACCATGTGGAAACCCATAGAAGTGTCACAGAAATGCAGAAGTGCTACATAGAAATTTAAGATTATAGGATTATAAATTTAGAGCCAAAAGGAATTTTACAGGCCATTGAGTCCAAACCTTTCATTTTACAGATGAGGAAACTGAGGCAGAAGGAGGTTACTTATTGCCACATAGCTAGTAAAGGTCTGAAGCAGAAGCTTATCCCAATTTTCCTGACTTCAAGTGTAATGCCAGCATCGTGATGTCATTGTGGTCCTCCTCAGGAATGAAGGACATTAACCAACCAACCAATAATGCCTATTCACCAGCAAGAAAGGTTTTCTCCCAATTCTGGGCATTTTTTACTGGCTGTACCCCATTGCCTGGAATCCTCTCCCTCTTCATCTCAGCCTCCTGGCTTCCTTCAAGTCCCAACTAAAGCCCCACCTTCCACGGGAAGTCTTTCTCAATCCCCTTTAATTTTAGTGCCTTCCCTCTGTTGATGGTCTCTGATTATCCTGTATATAACTTGTTTATACACAGTTCTTTGCATGTTGTCTTCTCTGTTAGATGTGAGCTCCTTGAGAGCAGGGGCTCTTTTTGCTTTTTTTTTTTTTAATATTGTCATTTTTTTTCCTTCTCCAGTTAATTTTCCAGATGAGGAAACTGAGGCAAACAGGGTGAAATGGCTTGTCCAGGGTCACAAAGCTGATATGTTTCTGAAGTCAGATTTGAACTCAGGAAGATGAGTCTCCAGGCCCAGCTCTGTACCACCTAGATACCATGATTTTATTAGACTAGGTTAGATTAGATTAAGTTAACTGTGACTGGGACACATAAATTTTGATGAGGGGTTAAAGGCTTAGATGGGAAGCTAGAGTAGGAACTCTGAGCTGCCTAGGGAACAGTATGAGGGCTCTGGGTCTTGTATTGGAAGGTTTTGTTAATTTTGCCTGTGGCTGGCCTCAGATCCCAGAAAAGAGTGAGATTTATAATATCATGCATGTATGAGCCACTTTGAGATATCAAACACCTTCGGCTTATTTCATAATAACCACTTAACATTTATTTAACTCTTCAATTTTTTCAAAATGCTGTATATGCATCATCTCATTTAACCCTTGAACTAGTCACTTCATAAGCATCATAAGCATTTTTTAAAGCACCTTCTATGTGCCAGGTCCTGGGGTACTAAGCCCTGGGCATTCAAAAAAAAGGTCCCTGCTCTTAATGAGCTCACAGCCTTATTCCCACTTTACAGATGAGTATACTGAGGCCCAGTTAGGTCAAGTGGTCATGGTCATAAAACCAATGTCTAAAGGTCAGTTCCAACCAGAGTCCTCTCCTAACTGAAGACCCAGTGTCCACTCTACCCTACAGCCCACCGTACTTTGACCTTTTTTAAATTTTTTTTTGGTTTTCTTTTCTCCAAGTTGACAATTTATCTCACTCCTTTCCCCACTCCCATACTCCCAGTCAAGATTTTGTGGGAAGCCAACTGTAATCTCCTTTGATAGAGAATCACAAATGAGGCCAGAGGCATAGTAGACAGTCTGGTAGATTTGGAATTTAGAAAACCTGGGTTTAGATAATCTGAGGAACCCAACCCTGTTGGGAAGATAAGCAGTTCAATATAGGTTGTACATGTGTAGTTAACTCAAATCATTTCCATAGTAGTTATATTGTGAAAGATTAACTATATTTCCCACTGTCCTATCCTGCCCCCCACTGATTCTATTTTCTCCTTTGACCCTATCCCATTTCAAAAGTGTTTGCTTCTAACTACCCTCTCCCCCAATCTGCCCTCCCTTCTATCATCCCTCCTCTTATCCCCTACCCCCCTATTTTCCTGTAGGGTAAGATACCCAATTGAGTGTGTATGTTGTTCCCTCCTTAAGCCAAATTAAATGAGAATCAGGTTGTCCCATTCCCTTTCACCTTCTTGCTTTTCCCCTCCATTGTAACAGTTTCCTCTTGCCTCTTTTATACGAGATAATTTATCCTACTCTATTTCTCCCTTTCCCCTTCTCCCAGTAAATTCCTCTCTCACCTCTTAATTTTATTTTTTAGATATCATCCCTTCATATTCAACTCATCCTGTGCCCTCTGTCTATGTATACGTGAACATACATATGCCTGCACTCACATACATATTTATATACACATATACCCTCCTATTCATATATACGTATGTATGTATACATATATATATATATATATATACACATATATATTCCCCTCAACTATCCTCATACTGAGAAAAGTTTCATGAGTTACAATTATTATTTTTCCATGTAGGAATGTGAATAGTTCAACTTTAATAAGTTCCTTATGATTTCTTTTTCCTGTTTACCTTCTCATGCTTCTTGTATTTGAAAGTCAAAATTTCTGTTCAGCCCTGGGTTTTTCATCAAGAATGCTTGAAAGTCCTCTATTTCATTGAATGGCCATATTTTTCCCTGTAGCATTATACTCAGTTTTTCTGGGTAGGTGATTCTTTGTTTTAGTCCTAGCTCCTTTGACCTCTGGAACATCATATTCCTAGTCCTTCAATCCCTTAATGTAGAAAATGCAAGGTCTTGTGTTATCCTGATTGTGTTTCCACAATACTCAAATTGTTTCTTCCTGACTACTTGTAGTATTTTCTCCTTAACCTGGGAACTCTGGAATTGGGCTATAATATTCCCAGGAGTTTTCTTTTTGGGGTCTTTTTAAGGGGCGATCAGTGAATTCTTTCAATTTCTGTTTTGCCAAATGGCTCTAGAATGTCAGGGCAATTTTGCTTGATAATTTCTTGAAAGATGGTGTCTAGGCTCTTTTTTTGATCATGGTTTTCAGGTAGTCCAGTAATTTTTAAATGATCTCTCCTGGATCTGTCAGTGATTTTTCCAATGAGATATTTCACGTTGCCTTCTATTTTTTCATTTGTTTAGATCCATTTTATAGCATCTTGATTTCTCATAAAGTATTAGCTTCCAATTGCTCCAATTTAATTTTGAAGGAGTTATTCTTTTCAGTGAGTTTTTGATATTCCTTTTCTGTCTGGCAAATTCGGCTTTTTAAGGTCTTCTCCTCATTGGATTTTTGGGCCTCTTTTGCCATTTGAGTTAGTCTATTTATTAAGGTATTATTTTCTTCAGTGTATTTTTGGGTCTCTTTTGCAGGCTGTTGACTTGCTTTTCATTATTTTCTTGCATCATTCTCATTTCTCTTCCCAATTTTTCCTTCACTTCTCTTACTTGATTTTCAAAATCCTTCTTGAGCTTCTCTATGGCCTGTAACCAGTTTATATTTTTCTTGGAAGCTTTTGATGCAGGAGTTCTGACTTCACTGTCTTCCTCCCACTCCATGCCTTGATCCTTTTTGTCCCCAAAAAAGGATTCTGTGGTCTGTTTGTACTTCTGTTTTTTGCTCATCTCGCCAGTCAATTACTTGACTTTTGAGCTCTTTGCCATGGTAGAACTCTGCTTCCAGAATGGAGAGAGCTAATCTCTGGGGTTTTCGCAGCTGCCGGAGGTATTAGTTGGGCCCCCTCTTTACAGCCCCCACATGCTCTGGCTCACTGGTCACATACACCCAAGACCACAATCCAGATCCAAGCAGGTTAAAGCAAGAGTGCTTACCCTTTGAATGGTCGCTTGGTCCACCTATGATCTGCAGACTGGGAGCTCCTGAGGCAGCCAGGTTGTGGCTGCTGGAGCCGCTGTGCCTCTGCTGCTTCTCACCCCAGGGGGCAGGAACCAGACCATGCTCTTCAGTACCCCCCGTTCCAACAGAGTTCCATACTGACCTTTTACTTTGTCTTTGGTGTCTATGTGTTGAGAAGTCTGGAACCCGCCACAGCTACTGATGATTCACTCTCCTGAAGTTTGCTCCAGCGATCTCTGGTTGGGGCCACCCTGGGGCTGAAACCTTGTGGCTCACGATGGACTGCACTTGGCTCCCGGTTTGGTGCAATAGACCCTTCCTGTCTGCCTACTGGGCTTCCTTCAGAGGGATATTTGTTTCTTTCTGTCACTTTATGGGTTCTGTAGCTCTAAAGTTTGTTTGTTCAGAGTAATTTTTTACATGTATTGGAAGTGATTGGAGCGGGAGCCCATGCCAAATTTGTGCTTCTACTCTGCCATCTTGGCTTTGCCCCCTTAAAAGTATTTCTAAAAAAACCCAAACAAGCCAATTTCTTTATTCCAGAGTAAGAACTACTGCTTTCAGAGAATTTATTAATTACTGATCAATTTCCTATCTGCAACTGGACATGTCATTTCTACACTGGGACTTACCCACATCAATGAGATCACAGGTTTAATTTTTAAAAAATCAAACCCACTTGTAATGGTAATGTAATTTGAATTTGAAGATCTCTTTGTGTTGGCAAAGGTAGCAGGTACTTAGCACTTAGTAATTGATCAAGCCTCTGTTGGGGAAACAGAAGGTATAAACTCCTGTGTCCTGTTGCTGACATAACAGGAAGGGGTTGGCTAAAAGAGGAAGCTAGTGCTGTGTGTATATAAGAAAAGCCCCAGAGAGGCAGAGTCAGAATTTCTTGGGACCAGCATCTGGTGGCAGAGCAGCTACCCAAGAGAGTATCGAGAACTGAGCCAGAATTTCCTGAGAACTTGTGGTGGTGGAGCTTCTTCTAAACAGGAACCCAGAGTCCAGAGCCTGGAGCCCAGGTGACAGAGGAGCCTAGGATCCCAGGAACCAGGAACCAGGAACCAAGAGCCCAGGAGAAGACTGAGGAAGCAAAAGACAGGAAGCATGACTGGGATGCTGAGACTTTGTCTGTTTGTGGCTTGGTTTGAGCCTCGAAATCCCAGGGGCAGAAATTGTGAAGGATTTGAGATGGACTGGACCCCATAAACTTCAGTGTGGAGCAGGACCTACCCAGAGAGCTAGACAAGGAACTGTGAGCTGTCTGCCATTGAACCCAGGTGACAGTCTTGTGAATCCAGGTAGAATCTGGAACCGTGGAAGGGGTATCCAGGGAATCTTAGAACCAGCCCCAAGTCAAGATGAAAAGACCTCTCTGTGGATACTGAATAATGATGAACTTGTAGTTTACTAGTGACCTAGGGGGTAGAGGGTCTATATTTTCTATAGTACTTAGTGATTAATAATACTTAGCAATTGATTGCTGAATAACTGACTGATTGAGTTAACTTAAGAGTGCCCCATGAGTGAAAGACTTTGACTATTGTACTTTGAGATGATTGTTCTTTGTTCTAAATATTGTGACCACTTTGCTGAAAACTATGTGGCCATTTTAATGATAAACTGTTTGTGAATATAAGTTGTAATATTGTTAATGCTGTACCTTGATTTTCTGTGAATGTTTTACTTTGATTTGTTATGGAATAAATAGAGTGCTCACCATACTGTGTAATCGGAATCTTAAAAGCTATTCACAGTAGCAGTCAGTCCTCTGGAAAGTTGCTCATGCATGGCATTACACCACTATTCAATGTGAATCGTTCTTAAATGATATTCCTGTAGCAGCCTTCAATCTCTCCTGAATCATCACAGAAAGATGAAATTACATTTAGCCTAATTTAAATGTTAAATGTATTGGGCAGTGTTTTAACTTTTAAAAATGGGCATTCCTCATATGGTACATTGCACTATCAATCCATCACCAAACATTTATTGAGTGCCTACTCCTTGCCAGGAGCTATGATGTGATAGTTGCTGGGCTTATAAAGACAAAAGACACAATATTTGATTTACCAGAGCATTCTGTCCCTTGACCTTTGCTGAGAAAAAGAACAGCTTTTTGTGGGGCATTGGAGGGGCATTTTTATTTGTTTTTATTGAGGATGAAGGAATAATGAGTAATTTCTCTAGAACCGCATACAGCAAGAGTCACAAAGGTTTTACTAGAAGTGGTGCTAGGATAGTGGCCCCAACTACTTCATCTGTCTCCATTTGCAATGGTGAGCTGGATTCCCATGATAGAATAGAATTTCTCTGAAGACATTTCTCTCTAATAGTATTCTCTTCTATAGAGGAAAGGAGAAATGTTCCTCTACTAATTGTTTAACTCAAGAAATATGTTGAAAGAAGAAGAGGATGTGGTTAGTTAGCCCTTATAGCAGAGTTTCTCTTTGATCTGAGAGCCTTGGATTGGATAAGTACCATTTACTCTGTTACTCAATGATAAATAGTGAAATATAATATATAAAGCATATATAAACATATAAATACATACTTACACACACACACACACATATACTCCAGAAAAAGACATTATGATATTATTCATTAAAAGATAGTGTTAAAACCTCACATCTGGTCAGGTAGGGTTAGTTCAATGACTGCTGCTTGAATCTTAACTAAAATTAAATGTAACTGTGGTATTTGTGTCTTCCTCCTTATGCAAAAGAGGTCAGGCACATTTGGGGGAATTTCTCACTACCGTGAATCATTGTCCTCACCCACCAAGATGATCTGGTAACTCCAGTAGCTGATTTCCCCTTCCCGCCTCCCTTAACTGGTGGTATAGTCACAACTTTCCATTATAAGCACAAAAGCTCACAAAAATAAAGCATGAACAATTTTATTCAAAATTGGGGTAGGTTTTTTTGATTTGGTTTTGGTTTTGGTCTGAACCTATGATTTCCTCAGTGTAGGAAGCTATGGGTCAGGGAATTCCATCTACTGATGAAACTTCCTTTTTAGAGAGATGTCCCAGACACTGAGTGGTTAAATGACTGACTTGAGTTACACGGCCAACACACATCAGACATGAGATTTGAATCTGGTTCTTCCTGAATCCCAGACCTGTCCTGGGATGCTGCCAGGCTGCCTCTGGGCTAAAGTAAACAAACAGGCCTTCAGTTGGAGGCTATAGAAAATATTGACCCTCAGCAGTGAGAGTCCTTTCCCTGGAGAGGCCCATTGGTTCCAGTCAGTCATGGTGCTGTCCTGAGCAGGGTTTGGATGAGAATGCTTGGAGTGTTGCTTCTTCACATGACTGGCCCTCTCCATGGTGTCTCTGGCTGTCTGTCTACACAGCTTTGTTCTCTCTTGTAACTCTTAACTGTCTTCTCGCAGAAGATATTAGCTGCAGCTATTCCCCACTGCCCTCCCTCCCTCCAAGTTTTCTTAACGCAGTTTTCCTTGACCTCTAGCAGTTGGGTTCTAGTTGTTTTCCATCACAGAGACTCCTTGTGGCACTTACAGGCAGTCACCTTTTGCCTGAGAACATTCCCAACTCAAAAAGCACACGCCCAGACCTGGGTGTCTGTTTCTGAAGCCTTCTTTTGCATTGTTATTGCTAGGTCTAGACCTCATACACCCACATGAGGTACCTCAAGGACTAGAGAATCTATCTTCCTTTCTACCTCATAAGCAAACCTTTCTTCCTGATTTCATGTTGCCTTAATTTATTTTTCCTCTTCTTTTCCCCAGAGCTTTATTTTATGCTGCCCATTAGGGCACCTTACTCTCTCCCCTCTTGTTTGTAAGTTTCTTGGACATCTGGGAGGGATTATTTAATTTGTCCTGGGATTTATTCCAAAAACATCTGGTGAAGAGATGAAAAATCACAGAATTTTGGAGTTGGAAAGGGCTTTGGTGGCCATGTAGTCCAGCCCATACCTCAAAAGAAGACATCCTACAGGGGTTCATCCAGTCTAGACTTGGAGACTACAAGGAGAGGGAGGCTGCCATCTCCTGAGATGACTCATTCCACTTTGGGTCAGCGCTCATTGTTTTTCCTGACATCAAGTCAATATCAACCTCTTTGTCCCTTCCTCTCTTTGCTCCTAACAGCCTCTGGGGCTCAAAAAAACCAATTCTAATGGCTTCTCCACATGATTTAACGATAGCTACCATGGGCAGCTAGGTGGTACAGTGGATAGAATTCTGGGTTTGAAGTCAGGAAAACCTGAGTTCAAATCTGGCCTCAGACACTTTATAGCTATGTGACCCTGGGCAAGTCACTTAACCCTGTTTGCCTCAGTTTCCTTATCTGTAAAATCAGATGGAGAAGGAAATGGCAAACCACTCTAGTAACTGCCAAGAAAACCCCAAATGGGCTCACCAAGATTCAAATGCAATTGAAAAATGAGTAAACAACTAACAAATCATGTCCCCACCGAGACTTCTTTTTTCCAGTTAAAGATGCCCAGTTTCTCCAACCAATCCTCCTGTATATCATGGATTCAAGGGACTCAATCCCTTGTCTGAATATTCTGCAATTCATCCATGCCTAGGACTGAACCCAAGACTCTGGAGGAGGTCTGATGAGTACAGTGGAAGCATCATCTCCCTATTCCCAGAAGCCATATCCCTCTTAAATTCAGCCCAAAAGTACATTAGAGTTTTTTGGATGGGGGCGGCTAGGTGGTGCAGTGAATAAAGCACCTGCCCTGGAGTCAGGAGGACCTGAGTTCAAGTCCAGCCTCAGACACTTAATACTTACTAGCCATGTGACCTTGGGCAAGTCACTTAACTCCAATTGCCCCACCTTCCTCCCTTCAAAAAGCAAAAGAAAAAAAAAAGAATTTTTTGGATGCCATGTCCCACGTTGATTCACATTGAGCTTGCAATCCATAATCCCAGAGCTTTTGTTTTGCAGTAACTGCTGTCTAACTGTGCCTCTCCTTCATCTTGTACCAGTGATGACTTTATATTTATCCTCATTGAATTTTCTCTTATTCAATTCAGCCCAATGTTGTAGCTTGTCCAGATTCCTTTAGCTCCTGACTCTGTCATCCACTGTGTCTGCCATCCCTTTCAGCTCGGTGTCATCTGCAAATCTGATGACCATACCATCAATAAGGCCATCTGGGCCTTTATCCAAGACTTTGATAAAAATGGACCAAACACAAATTCCTGGGGTACTCCAATAGAGACCACTTACCATGTTGACATCAACCTTTTGATGACTTCTCTTTGAGTCTGGTCATCTTACCAGCTATGAATTCACCTGATTGTACTATGACCTAATCCATCTCTCCCCCACTTCTTCACAGTTACATGAAATACTTTCTCCAAACCTTTGCTAAAGTCTAGAAAAACTATATACACAGCAATTCCCTCATCTACTAGTTCAGTCATCTCATTCAAAAAGGAAATGAAGTTTGTCTTGCACGATTTTTTCTTGATGGCTTTTTCTAAGTTTTTAGCAGTGATCTCTTTAATGATTCATTCTAGAAATTCCCCAGGAATCAAAGTCAAACTTCCATTGTGTAGCATTTAGACTTTATTCCCTTTTCTCGTTTGAAAATCAACACATTTGGGCGGCTAGGTGGCTCAGGAAATAGAGCACCGGCCCGGGAGTCAGGAGGACCTGAGTTCAAATCTGACCTCAGACACTTAACACAAAAACTAGCCATGTGACCTTGGGCAAGTCACTTAACCCCAATTGCCCTCCAAAAAAAGCAAAAAAAATTAAAATAAATAGAAAATCAACACAGTAGCCCTTCTCCAATCTTGTGGTACCTTTCTAGTTTTCCATGTTCCATTGAACATCACTGCCAGCAGCTCAGCCATCACACCTGCCAGTTCTTTCAGGGCCTAAGGCTGACTTGTATTTATAATTATTATTACTGAATTCTGTGCCAGGGGACTTTAATATGTCTGGGACATCTGGGCGCTCTATGATTATTTTCTTACTTATCTTGAGCATTAACTCCTTCTTAGTCACTTTTGTTCTGACATTTCCAGTGTAAATAAAGGTCATTATACTTGGCAGAAGGAATAGGAAAAACGAGCAGCTCTTCCCTTATTGGTGTTATCAGTTACAATCATCCCATCCACCTCAAACGCAGGTGCTTTCTTTGACGTCTATTTTTATCTCAGTATAGATTAAAAAAAATGAACAAACCTTTTTTGTCGTCCTTCCCTTCCTTTGCCAACTTCAGCTTGTTTCTGAACCTTCCAATTCCTGATGCTATTTCTCTTACTTAATAGTATTTTATTTTTGTTCCAATTACATGTAAAGATAGTTTTCAACTTCCTCTTTCATAAGATTTTGAGCTCCAATTTTTTTTTCTCTCTCCCTAGCCTCCCCAGTACAGCAAGTGATATGGGTTATACATGTACAATTATATTAATCACATTTCCACACTAGTTATGCTGTGAAAGAAGAATCAGGACAAAAATGAAAAAAAAAACATGAGAAAGAAAACAAAAAGAAGTGAAAATAGTCTGCTTCCATCTGCATTCAGACTCCATAGTTCTTTCTCTGGATGTGGATAGCATTTCCCATCATGAGTATTTTGGAATTGTCTTGGATCAGGGCATTGCTGAGAAGAGCTCAGTCTAACAAGTCAGTCATTACACAATGTGACTGTTGCTGTGTTACAATAGTCTCCTGGTTCTGCTCATTTCACTCAGCATCCTGAAGCTATTTTTATAGGACTTTGTGCATTCTCTTACATCTTCCTTCTGTTGCCAGGACTTGCTTCCACTTACTATCTCTTTCTTTCTTTCTTCCTTCCTTCCTTCCTTCCTTCCTTCCTTCCTTCCTTCCTTCCTTCCTTCCTTCCTTCCTTCCTTCCTTCCTTCCTTCCTTCCTTCCTCTATTTAAGGTTGTTGATCTGTGCATCTCCATCAACCTCTTCAGACAAATCCATTTTTTGGTTGGAATGATTGGAATGATTCCCTTTTGTGTTGCCAGAATTTTATTCTTGAACATTACCCATCCCTCCTCTGCTGACTTCTTCTGAAGCATTTTAGTTCACAATTTTTCCTTTGAATTCTTCAAAATCCATTTTCCCAAAAGCTAGCTAGGGTAGAGGTCAGAAAATCCCCTATTTCCTCTTCTCTGTCACAAACACTAGAAGGTAGTAGTCCCTTCTTTCCACCCTAGTAATCAGGGCTTCCCTCTCTGTTAGTGAGAATCAGATCCAGAATAGAATTTGACCTTGCTAGTTCCCTCACCTTGTGAAGGATAAAATTATTGCTAAGGCAAATCATGATGTTACTAGCTGTTCTGCTTTTGGGAGGGGGGAGGGAAAGAGAGATAGAGAGAGAGGGAAGAGAGGAGAGAAGAGAGGAGAGGGAAGGGAAGGGGAGGAGAAGAGAGGAGAGAGAGGGAAGAGTGAGAGCAAGGAAGAGGGAGAGAGAAGAGGGAAGGAAAAGAGAAGAGAGGAGAGAAAAGAGAGAGAGACAGAGGCAGAGAGAGACAGAGACAGAGAGACAGAGAGAAGCAGAGATAGAGACAGAAACAGAAGTCACTCATCATTCTATTTTTTTGTTTCTCCTCCTCCTCCTCCTCCTCCTCCTCCTCCTTCTTCTTCTTCTTTTTCTTCTTCTTCTTCTTCTTCTTCTTCTTCTTCTTCTTCTTCTTCTT
>NW_027185771.1:8364139-8489378 GCF_028583685.1 Petaurus breviceps papuanus
TTCTTCTTCTTCTTCTTCTTCTTCTTCTTCTTCTTCTTCTTCTTCTTTCTTCTTCTCTGCCCTCCACATCCACTGGCCCAAAAAAGATTCAAGGACTGGACTTTGGAATCTCCATGGATATGAGAGGTGTTTCCCCAGAGTCTACCAGCATTTACACTGTGGAACTGGAAGACTGTTTTCCCCCCAGAGAAGTCCAGGAAAAAGACACTGGAAAGAACAGAGTAAGGTAGCAGGTTTGGAACTTTTTTTCATCCCTCATCTTGGGACCATATTGGGAAATTCTGACTCCTCAGGCATTTGTATGCCCAGCTCTTTCTCTCAAAAAAGACTATGACCACTGCTGAATTCAGCCTCTGAGGGATATGACAATGTTTCTTGCACTGAAAAGGATAATGATTTGTAAAATAAACAGAACTCCCCTCAGAAACAATACCCTTCTTCCATTTTTCTAGGTTGGGGAGACAATCTCCTGCTAACTAAAAAATTCTTCTGGGGTTTTTCTCCCTTTTTTTCAGAGGAAGGAAACTAAACAGAAAAAAAAATTATTTTCTGCTCCTTCAATTAGAGGCATATTCAATCAACTTTTTGCCCACCCTTCCCTATAGTATTTTAATGTCCTCCTTTATATAAAATAGCTACTAACCAGGAATGTGCTGGTAAACGTTTAGCAACCAGCTTTTTGAAAAGCAGGATACACTTTTTTTTTTTAAAGCAATCGGGGTTAAGTAACTTGCTCAAGGTTACACGGCCTGTTATTTCTGGGTGTGGTGCTGACTATCTAACCCCAGATTTGATCCCCAGGTCATCCCAACACTGGAGCTGGTGCTCTTACTCACTGAGCCACCTGGCCACCCCTAAGCAATTGGGGTTAAGTAACTTGCTCAAGGTTACACGGCCAGGTGTTTCTGGGTGGGTGCTAAGTGTCTGAGCCCGGGATTCGATCCATAAGTCATCCTGACACTGGAGCCAGTGCTCTTACTTGCTGTGCTACCTGGCCGCCCCACAGGATACACTTTTAAGTTTCATCTATTTATTAGCATTTTATCCATCACTTTCTTAAGCTTAACCAACAAAACAATAACTCAAGGTCTTATTTGTAGCATCTGGCCATTTCCAAGGTCGGTTGGTTGTTGTCCTTCATTCTCAAAGAGGACCAAAATGACATTACTATGATATAGTCAAGTTTCAACGTGTATGACTGTGGCTGATCAGACAAATACAAGGTCAGAATGCTCTACCACAGGTCGGCACAAATAGTCTGTGTGAACATTTGGGGTGGATTCTCTAAATTTGCACATCCTGCATTTCATTTGAGTTATTTCAATTCTGCTTTGCTCAGAGAGTACAGTACCCTTTCTGATGAGGGCACTCCATGCTGAGCGGTCCTGTGTCAGTCTCCCATGTCACATAATCAGTTCCAAAGTTCTTAAGAGAGACCTCGAGAGTGTCCTTGTTTCACTTCTTCTGACCACCATGTGAACACTTGCCTTGTGTGAATTCTTCATAAAATAGTCTTTGGCAAGCATAGCTTTAGCATTTGAGCAGCATTGTGCTCTCTGAAGCAGTTTCAATGCTTAGCACTTTAGTTTGAGTAAGGACCTCAACCTTATCCTGCCAGGTGATCTTCAGAATCTTCCTCAGACAATTCACATCGAAGCGATTGTTTCCTGGCATGATGCTGGCAGACTGTCCAGGTCTCACAGGCATACAACAATGAGGTCAGCACAATGACTTTGTAGACCTCCAGTTTGGTAGTCAGTCTAACACCTCTTCTCTCCCATACTTTCCTTCAGAGCTTCCCAAACACTGAGCTAGCTCTGACAATGCTCATTATCAACGTGTACATCCCTGGGAAGAATACTACCAAGGTAAGTGAACTTATCCACAGCATTCAAAGCTTCTCCATTTGCTGTAACTGATGGTTCCAAGTATGGATGGTGTGGTGGTGGCTGATGGAGCACTTGTGTATTCTTGGTGCTAATTGTTAGGTCAAAATTAGCACAAGAAGGAGAGAATCATTCTATACTTTGCTGCATCCGTCAAGGTCAGCTACTGCACTGATGGTAAATTCTTCAACTTAAAAAGTCTATGAGCCAAGACCAAGGTAGAGAGAGTGTTGGTGTGTGATTTTCTGTTTGCATATGATTGTGTACTCAATGCAACCTCTGAAGCTGAGATCCGCCATATAAATATTCCCTGGCTCCAGCACCCTCTGCTATTAATTCTTTTTGCATAATCAGTGGAACATATGAGGAACATAGTCAGATGTCTGGGAAAAGCAAGGGATGCATCTGGTAGGAGGTGTATAGGGAGATGGACAAATAATGATCCTTTCCCCTAACCCCAGATCACAAACCTTTCCAGTTCCTCTGCAATCATGTTAATGAGCCAGCTCAAAGTTGACTTATGGGAGAGAATATCAACAGGAAGAGAGATTAATAATTGAAACTAATCCCCAAAGTTCTCTGTTATTGAAGACAAGACCCTAGAAATAGATACACAGTCTGAGATGAAGGGGGAGAGAGTTGCTTTCAACAGGTACCACCTGAAGCAATTTTGCCTGCTTTTGTCGGTATACATTGTTGTTGCCCTACAATACAGGGCCTATACCTTCCTCATCCTAGTGAGATTCTAGCTAGTGCAAAGTTATAGTTTGAGGTGTGATCCTCAATACTTTCAGCCTCTGTATGTGTGATGCCTGCTTCCTTTCTTGACAGTGTCCCTTCTCTTAATTAATTTACATCTGTAATCCCCTGTGCAAAAATGAACTGTTTATTACCAGATGCCATTAAAAGCGACTTTTACAGAACACCAGAAAACATGATTAGAAAGATTATTAACAATTGTTCGGTCATTTTTTAGTCATGTCCAAGTCTTCATGACCCCATTTGGAGTTTTCTTGGCAAAGATACTGGAGTGGTTTTCCATTTCCTTCTTCATTTTACTTATGTGGAAACAGAGGTGAACAGGGTTAAGTGGCTTGCCCAAGGTCACACTGCTAGTGAGTGTCTGAGGCCAGATTTGAACTCAGGAAGCAGAGTCTTCCTAACTCCAGGTCCAGCACCCTATCCACTGTCACCTAGCTGTTCCATTATTAATGAATTGTTCTTTAAATATAAAGAGGAAGCTATTGATCTATCAACTTTGGGTCATGAATTTCTAGTTGTTTACTTTTTTTCTTTTCAATAGTTTGGATGGACTTGCACTAAATCATATACATTTTCTTACCTGGTGTCCCTCAGGGTCAGTTATAGGGATTGGGCAAAATTTCAGCTGATTAGGGTTAAGGGGAGGGATGTCATTATTAGCCACACATAAATCAATGCTAAAAGGCTCATCTAATGAATAATAGAATGTTAAAGCTGGAAGAACTTTGAGAGATCATATAGTCCAACTTCCTCACTTTACAAATGGGGAAACTGAGGCCTTGAGAGCAGTCACTTGCTTGAGGTCACCCTAGTCCCCTGTCTGCTGAATTGTGTTTTTTTCTCTTGTAACTTCTGTTTGTATTCTCTGAAGTCCAGGGTGCTGACTTTCCCCCCTGAACTAGGTAAATGATATATGCTTGATTGGATTAAAGTTAGATTATTAACTGATTTTGAGTTGCTTTCCTTTAGAAAAGCAGATCTAAGAACCTGTGCTAACAGCCATCCTGGGTATGCTAGGGTGCTTGCTGCTACAACGTCCCGGTTCATTCTCCTCCTTAATTCCCATGACCTATACCAGGACTGGGGAGCCTGTGGCCTCAAGGTCACATGTGGCCATCTAGGTCCTCAAGCCAGCCTTTCACGTGTGGCCTTGAGGCTGCAGGTTCCCCACCCCGACCTATACCTTCACTCTATCTTAGCCGCACATAAGGAGGATTTCCTCACTCACAATTATTCTGCCTCCATTATCCAAAAGGCTGGCATTCCTTTATCTTACCCAAACCTGTCCTTCTATTGTTCACTTAGCTTTCCCCATAACTTCACCCCTGCTAAACCTATCTATCCTCACAGCAATCTCTAGTTACTTTCACTCTTCCGGCTTTCCTTGTCCATTGACCTTATTCTGGTCTCATTTTTCAATCCTATTTTATAGGTAGTTAGTTATTATCTTAATGCTGTTCTTTATCTTTGCTCCCCCACCCTTGTCTATCACTTCTCATTTTTTTCTGAACTCTTAACCCCAAATTACTTTCCCCATCGATGTTCTCTGGTCTTGTTGTTGAGCACCACTGAGGAAAGGTCACACAACCATGCCAGGTGCACTACAAATGGATTTTAGATAATCTAGACCTTCACTGCTGCAAACAACCCTTTTATCCCTCATGTCACTTAACTCCAATTGCCCTACCTTCCCCCTTCTAAAAAGCAAAAAAATTTAATATTGCTAAAAAATGGGACTTATCACATCACTCTATTGCTCAAGAAGTTGCATTGGTTCCCTACTACCTCTGTTTGGCATTTAAGGCTTTTCATGATCTGCCTCCATCCTGATCTCATGTTGTTGCCTCATGCAATCCCAAATTCCAGCCACACTGACATACTTGTTTTTCCTTTCAGACAACATTATATAAGGCTCCTTCCAAGCTGTCCTTCCTCACTTCCATTTTGTAGAATTCCTAGCTTCCTTCAAAGCACAGTTTAGGCTCCATCTTAGGCAGGAAACCATGCTTGATCTCCCCAGTTTAATGTTTTCTCCATCCCTGCCAGCAAAACCACATTTCTATATGTATATTATTGTATATGTATGTGGAAATTGTGTTGTATTTATATGCACAATTATTGGGTATATTCCTGAATGGAATCTGGGACTTAGAATAATTATACGTGTACATCTGTATATATGTATTGGTGTATATACACACACACACACACACACACACACGTACATATACAATTATACTGAATACCAGATTCCAATTCAGGAATATGCTCTCTCTCTCTCATTTTATATATATATATATATATATATATATATATATATATATATATAGAGAGAGAGAGAGAGAGAGAGAGAGAGAGAGAGAGAGAGAGAGAGAGAGAGAGAGAGAGAATTAAAAAAATTTTTCTACACACACACAGAGGAAAAGAGACAGTTCCCAAGGATTCTTCCAACCACTAATATTTTGGAACTGGAGCTGGGGAGAAGCTGTTTTAGGTGTGTTCTTAAGGAACTGGGGGATGGGGCATTGTCCTTGGGGTTCATCCTCCATCTCAACACTGTGGAGTCTATAGAGTCAAGATCTGTGATGCTCTGTCCCTTTCCGCAAAGACTCTGAAAGCTGATGTTTGGAGGCTACATTTGGAGCAGGAAGCGTGAGCCTTGCTGGACTGAGAGCCAATGGCAGACATGGAGGACTGCGTGAGATGAGCTACAGTCTTCCCTCCTTGCCTCAAAAGTGGGAAGGATGCTGACCCTTTAACTGAACCACTCAGCTGTTCTCTCTATGAGAAGGAAAGAGACTGAACTGGCTAACTTGCTTCCATTCATTTAATAATAATAATAATACTAGGAGGAGGGTTAGCTAGCAATTATGTGGTGCTTTAAAGTTTGCAGAGTATTTTGCAAATATCATCTCATTTGATTGTCATAACCTTGGGAGGTAGATGTTATTTTGGTCCTCATTTTACAGATGAGGAAAGGGAGGCAGACAGAGGGGAAGTGACTTACCCAGGGTCACACATTTGAACTGAGGTCCTCACCCATTTCTCCCTGTATAACACAAAATGAGTTACCAATAACTGTTGTAACCTCGTTGTTGTCAGTGCACATGGAGGGGTTGGGCCATCTGAATGAAAATGGATGATCCATCCAATACCTACCATGGGGGCACAGCATGGAGAATAATAATAATTATTATATGGTTAGCATTTATATAGCAGTTTAAGGTTTGTAAAGTTCTTTCTATATCAGCATTATGAATCTATTTGATTTTCACAACTCTGTAAAGTAGGTGTTATTATCTCCATTTTGTAAATGAAGAAACTGAGGTCACACAACTATTAGTGTATGAAACAGGATTTGAACTCAGATCTCCTTTAGTCTGTGCCCCACACTCTATCCTCTGAGTCACTCAGTTGCCCAAGAATTTGTAGGAAAATGCTTTCCAGGGAGATCCCAAAGCCTGAGGTGCTATAGGATTTCTGGCTAACTCAGACTGCTAAACTAAGAATTAAAAAGAAGAGAGAGATTAAGAAACCAATGAGAATCAAAGAAATTGACTGACAGGATGGTGGAGTGAAGAGAAACAGTAAAGCTTTCTTAGACAACCACTCCAGCCATGATGGGGGAAGAGTGCCATGAATAAACTGCCAGCAAAGGTTGGCAAAGGGAAATAGGCTGGGGGCACTGGGTAGGGGGCATCTATCCAGGAAGGTCAGTGCAGAAACCTTTCAGTGTAGAGACTGAGGCTCAGATCCATAGCCCCATTTGCAGGACAGGGATTTCTGACCCTGACAAGCCTGCAGCTCTCTCACTTTTACCCAGACCAAGGTGGAAGAGCCTTCCTGGATTGATACCAAGTAGGCAGCTGTGTAATGGGGAGTGAGAATAGACCAGAGGACAATCTAATTCTAATAGCACCTACCTCCTAGGGTTATTGGGAGACTTGTGTGAAATAGGGCAGCTGGATGGCACAGAAGATAGAACGCCAGTCCTGAAGTCAGTAAGATTCATCTATGTGAGTTCAAATCTGTCCTCAAACACTTATTAGCTGTATGACCCTAGGCAAGTCACTTAACCTTGTTTGCCTCAGTTTCCTCATCTGTCAAATGAGCTAGAGAGAGAAATGGCAAACTATGCTGGTATCATTGGCAAGAAAACCCCAAAATGGGGTCATGAAGAGTCAGTAATGATTGAATAACTACATGTTTGATAAGTCCTACATTATTTATACTAGCTATCAGAGGCAGTAAGATGGCAGAGTAGACAGAATGTTGGACCTGGAAGACCTGAGTTCAGCTTCAGCTTCAGCACTAGATAAATGCTAGCCATTATCATGATCACCTACTCTCATGATAGAAAACAGACAAATGGTCCATGCCTGGGATCACTCTCTAGACTTAGCAGCAGGGTAGAACCTACCCAAGCTCCCAGAGTGATGACGCATTGGACTAGGACTATAGCACTGGCATATTGTATAGCCTCTATATTATTAACAATAACATTTTTGATGAGATGAAAGGGTTCTTGCTTCTCTCCTATTTATTCTGTCCTGGGATGGAGAAGAAAAACCTCCAACTCTTAATTAACAATAATAGCTAGCCTTTAAGGAGTGCTCTAAGGTTTGTGAAGCACTTTACAAATCTTATCTCATTTGATCCGGGAGAGAGGTATTGTTGTAATCCCCACCATTATTTATCATATTGCTATTCCCATTTTATAGTTGAGAAAACTGAGGTAGACAGAGGTTAAGTGACTTCCCTCTGCCAATTATTTCTCATTTATCCTGTATAGAGCTTGCTTTGTCAGTATTTCTTTGTGTGTTGTCTCTCCCATTAATTGTAGGCTCCTTGAAGGCAAGGGTTGCCTTTTGCCTCTTTTGATATCCCAGGTGCTTAGGGCATAACTTGGCACGTAGTAGTCACTTAACAAATGTTTATTGATTGATTGACTTGCCCAGGGTCACACAGCTTGTCTGAGATTGGATTATGATCTTAGGTTTTTCAGATCCTGGGTCTAGCTCTGCAAACACTACATTGTGTGGATGCTGCTAAATTCAGAGAGATCTATGACCCTGTCCATGGTTACACTGACTTCAGGGTGATGGATTCTTCCATTACAGTAGCTTTTGAAGATGGTCTGCTAAGTCACAGAGGGCTTGCCATCTTTATTAGGGTACAGAGCTCCCATACTAAGAAAATTACAAATCTGTGAAATTTGTTAAGTCTATATGATATTAATAAGAATATGTATCTTGGGGCGGCTAGGTGGCACAGTGAATAGAGCACCGGCCTTGGGGTCAGGAGGACCTGAGTTCACATCTGGCCTCAGACACTCAACACTCACTAGCCATGTGACCTTGGGCAAGTCACTTAACCCCAGTTGTCCCTCAAAAAAAAAAGAATATATACCTTGCATTATAATGACAGTGAGAGTAACACCAGTGCCTTCTTCAATGGGGTAGGTGCTCCTTCCACCAAGATTGATCTCATTCTCTCTATGGCTCAGTAGACGGTTTTTGAAAGTTGCTAAGTATGCAACATGACTGATGTGGAAATGTGTTTAATAGGAATATGTGTAGAGCCCATATCAGATTGCAAGCCATCTTGCGGAGGGAGGGGGAGAAAATTTAACACTTATGGAAGTGATTGTTAAAAACTGAAAGTAAATAATTTAATTAAAAAAGAAGTTGTTATGGCTGAAAAATTCATCATTCTGCCATCAACCTGGTAATGAGACTCTCTGAACTTAGCTAATGCCCCCAGGAAGGGTTTTCCTTTTGGCCCATGTTTACCAAAGGGTCTTTATATCCCACCTTTGACACAGACTAACTGTGTGACTGGAGGCCAGGTCACTCAATCTTTCAATGTCCAGGGCAGTCAAATCTTAAATTACAGAAAAGTTTCTTCTGTGCATGGGGAGAAGTTTTGTTCCTGGGAATTCCTTATGGTAGCAAATATCACAATACAGGTATCTAAAAAGTATTGATAACAATACTTGCCCTTCCGACCTCTTGCTGACCCCCATATCAGCTCTCTGTCTGCAGCAGAATGTCTATATATGATCATCAATCAATCAACAAATTAACTACTTCACAGAAGGGGGACATCAATTACCCATTTAGCACCAAGGCCCCACTCACCAGGACAATCTCTCTTAATTGACAAAGTATATTTTACTATATATCCACATTTGAGGAGAATCAGTAAGTATAGCATTATATACAGTGTTGTACATAGGTCTCAGTTCAAATCTGACCTTAGATATTAGATGCATGACCCTGGGCAAGTCACTTAGCCTCAATTGCCTCATATGTAAAATGGGGATAATAATAGCAACTGCTTCTGAGGGTTTTTGTGATGATAAAATGAGACAATATTTGTAAAGTGTTTTGTAAACCTTAAATTATAATGCAAATACTGGTTATTATTATTTTTTGTTCCGTGTAATCTAGTGTGGCAGGCTAGAAAAATATTGCTTAGTACTGATTAGGCTGAACAGGAATTGAGGGTAGCTTTCTATTTACATAGCATATTTGCATGAAGTTAATACTATTACTGACAATCCACTTCCTTCCAATGCCAGTAATTAGCACAGAATTTCCCCCCCCTCTGGCTCAGATATCTGACCACACAAATGTACACACACTTGGGCAATGATAGATTAGAGCTAAGAGAATTCACCAGGTTTTAAAATGTGATTTTCACCAAAAGAGGCCTCGGTATTTAATCTTTCTTCTATTTTTGGTCTCTGGTCTCATTTTTAATGTTCTATTCTCTTTCTTCCTGGTAATGAGAATCACACCCTGGTGTAAATCACTATGACATATATTTTTGTCCGAAAGCCTCCCAATCTAATTCTGAGAGTCCTTTAGAGATAGAAGTATACGGCTATTATATCCTCTGTCAGCAGAGTCCTTTGGGAGTTTTGGGATGGAATGAAATTAACTCCAAGATTCCATATGGAAGTTCTGATGTTTTACTATGTCACAAATGAAGATGTAAGCATCAACCAGAAGCCACGATGAAGGGTACAGTGGAGAGTAGGTAGTTTTCTCTGAAAACTATTATATTTCTATTTTTATTTATAAATATATTTAATATATAAATATATTTATATTTCTCTGAAAATTATTATACATTTTTCTGAAAAATATAAAGTTCATCTCAACGATCTGAGTTAGATCAATTCAGATCTCCCTCTTATAGAGTGGGGGTGGTAGTGGAATGAGCTGTTTTCTCCCTCTTTTTAAAAAGGTACAGTGAATGGAAGTGACAAATAGGACTCTTTCCCCCCATTCATTGAGTGATTAGGAGATAAGTTCCTCTACAATTCCCTAATAATTCTAGGTAGATTAAAAAAAAAATTGCATCTCATCTCACATTCTTTCTTCCTCTTTTACTGTCAATGCCTGATGGAGGGGAGGGGAGTAGGAGAGTGATCAGTATTCCTATTTTCCCCCTTATTTAAGTGATCATACAAAGGTTTGCAAAGTACTTTCTTCGCAAAAATTCTAGTTTAAGTTGGTTATCACTTGTACCCATTTTACAGATGAAATCAAAAAGTCAACAAGGTAGCTAGCTAGTACAGTGGACCTGGAGTGTGTGTGTGTGTGTGTGTGTGTGTGTGTGTGTGTGAAGACCTGAGTTCAAATCCAGCCTCAGACACTTACTAGCTTGCGAGGGGATACTGGGTTTAACCCTTCCAAACCTCAGTTTCCCCACCTGTAAAATGGGGATAACAGTGGCACCTATCTCTCGGGGTTGTGGTGAGGATCAAAGGCGGATATTTGTAAAGCATTTCATAAAGGAGGGCTGTTGTTAAGCTCCTACTGTGAGATGGGAATTGTAGTGGGTGCTGGGCAATACAAAGAAAGCTGAATCAGTCCCTGCCCGCAGGGAGCTTCCAGTCTAATGGCGAAGAGAGGTTTTTGAACATTTGCATTCTTCGGTGTATAACTTTGGTCGTATCCGGTGCCCTCTGTGGTCCTCCACTGTCTCCTCTACAAAGTGAATCAGCTCCAAACCCTAGGATGCTATTGGCAACGGAAGGAAGCCGTTGTGATTGCTGTGAGCCCTCCCCTCCCTTAGGGGGCGCGCGTCCCAACTTTCCCCTCTCGAGGAGTTTCCTCTGTACGTTTCTCTCTTCTTCGGGCCTCTTCCAAGGCGGAAGTGACCTCACTCGGTAACGGGAAGTGACGCGATCTCTATGTTGCCATGTGAGTTTCGCGGTCTCCTTTCTCGGCCGGCCGCGTGGAGCGAGCTAGGCTGGGGGAGGGGGCGCGGAGGGGGCGTGGCGCCGGCTTTCCATACTCGCCTTCACGGTCACGCGCGGCCGCTTGGCCAGGGGCAGAAAGATGGGCAAGAAGAACAAGAAAGAGAAGAAGGTGAAAGGGGCGGAGAAGACCGCAGCCAAGATGGAGAGAAAAGTGTCCAAGCGCTCCCGGAAAGAGGAGGTAACGGGGTCCCGGCCGGCTGGAATGATGTCGGTGCTGGGGACGAAAAGTGCTCGGGACGGGCGTTCGGGTTGGCCCCAAGTGCCTCTTTTAGCCTCCCCATCGTGCCCATTCTACGGAGGGAAAACCGAGGCCGAGACGGGGCAGCCGCACGCTTAGCGTCGGGGGAGCGTTTGAACCCGAGGCTTCCCGCCTCTGGGTGCCGTAGCTAGGCGCCGCCGGGCCTGGCCTGGGCGCCCGATCCCCCGGGTTCGAGTCCTGCCGCTGCGCTGCCTGCCTGGCCGGGGTCGTGGTGACAGCGAAGCCCCCCCGCACCACCCCTTCTGCTGTGACTCTGAAAACGCTCCCAAGGTGGGGGTTGTTGTAATTGCTGGAGAGATGGCCAGCGAGGCCGAGTGACCCCGGGCGAGTCCCGGGTCCCGCCCTTTCCAACCCGTCCTCCCCAGGCCTCTGTTGGGCTAGGTCTGTAAACATCAGGGATGCAGAAAGAGAGGAAAGGCAGCCCGTGCCCTCCAGGAGCCTGCCCTCTAGGGGGGGTGGAGAGCCTGCAAACAAAGCAAACTATACACGGGAGTAACGGGAAAGGATCAACCGAGGGAAGCCACTTTGCCGCCGCCGGCCTCAGTTTCCCCAGCTGTAAAAAGGGCATGATAGCATCATCGCCCTCTATGGGCCCAGGGACTCCCTGTTGAGTATGCAGAGAAAGGCCAGACCAAAATAACAGGCAGCCTCTGCATGAGGAGAAAGGGGCAAAAAAGTGTGTACAGACTGTATGTGTACACTGTGTGTGATTGTATGTGCAACACTGTATATACATGTATACATGCTTCATATAGACACATATATGCCTGTATATACTTATATGTGTATATCTGTGCGTAGCCACTATGTATGTGTGTATATAATATACGTACATATACACTTACATGTGTGCATATTATATATAATGTATGTACAAACATACACACATGCATGTACATGTATATGTGATATTATGTATACACATATGTACTTATGCGCATGCATATTATATATAGTGTATGTACACATATATATGCATATATGTGTGTGTGCACACTCAGACACACCCATCAGAGTGCGTGGTAGGAGAGTAAGGTCAGAAGGACCAGGTTATAAGGACTTTGAATATCACTTGGGGGCTTTAGATTTGGTCCTAGAGGTGATATGACACCCCTGGAGTGTATTGTGTTGGCAGGGTCAGATCTGACCTTTAGGAAGATCTAAGAGGGGCCAGACTGGAGTGGGGAGAGACTTGTAGGCAGGCCAGCCAGCCACCACATTGGCATAGTGGGGCCTGTGCCAGGTGGTGGCAGTGCCAGGGCAGAGATGTTAGGAAGGTGGCATCGGAAGGACTTGGCAGATGGTTGGGTGTGGGTTGGGAGAAAGAGTGACAGTTAAGGCTGATAGCTAGATGGTGACCCTGGGAGCCTGGGAAGATGGGGGTGCATTTGGCAGTTATGGGGAAGTTAGGAAGAAGGGAGGGTCTGGGATAGGGAGAGAAGTGCCTCCGTCTAGTCAGAGCTGTCCAGAGGCCAGGGAGTTCAGGGCTAGGTCAGTAGAGCTGAGAATCATCAGCAGAAAGGGGACTGAATGGGAGCTGATGGGATCAAGCAGAAGAATTTGTCAGGAGAGCAGAGCCTTTGTCATGCTAGCAGGTGTGACCTGGAGGTTCCAGCCAGGGTCCGGAAGGAGCAGGGTCCTGGACCCCAGGAGAAGAGGGGTATCCACAGTGTCCCAGGCTGCCAGCATCCAGAAGGGGGGGATGGAGAGATTATAGACAGGCAGTGAGCGTTTATTAAGTGCTCACTGTGTGCCAGGGGCTGGCCTAAGTGCTCGAGGAAGCCTTCTTTCAGAGGTTAGCAGGGAGGACGACCGCCAGCTGGGCTGGTGATGGGGGAGATGCGGGCACATTTGTGGGCAGAAGGGAGGCGGCTGGTGGAAGATGAGGGAGAAGATGGGTCTGCAGTGGGGAGCCCTGGGCCCTGGGTGCAGAAGTCTAGGAGGTGGTGATGATGCCCCCCCCATGGCAGGGTGGCAGTGGACCTGGAGAAGAGAGGAGGAGTGGGAGGGGGAGCTAAGAGTACTTACTGACAGGGGCCTGGATGTGAGGGGAGAAGAGTACCCCCGGGGAGGCCATGGAGGGAGCAGGTATGGGGGGGATGATGCAGATGCCTGATGAGGAGGAGGGGACAGGGGGGAAATGGAAAGGATGGGGGTGAGCCCGGGGATGTGTCTGGAGCCCCCAGTGGCAGAGGTGACCCCTGTGTAGATCCCTGCGGTGAGGCCTGCAGAGAGGCTGCTGATGTCTGAGAGGAGGCAGTGGCAGCCAGACTCTAGGGTTTGTAAAAAGAGCAGAGTGGGCAGTGAGGAGGCAGAGGGAGCTGACGGGTGTGGACACCTTTTTCAGGAAGGACGGTAGTGACCAGGAGGAAGGGAACTTTAGTGTGACAGGCATAGAGCCCCTACTCTGCATGGCACTGCCGGGTGCTGGGCCTGGCACTGCCTGGGCCTGTGATTTCAGTGGCGCTCCCAGGAGAGGACGTGTCCTCTCCCAGTGCCGGCTGGCGCCTTCCTTGAAACCCCACAGCCTGCGTCTGTGTCTGGTCCAAGGCCTTCCAGATTCAGGGGCCAGCTTGCTCTCCGCTCTGCCCTACTGCTTGGAGCTGTGGGGACAAATGGTGAGGTTCCGCCCAGAGCTCAGATGGATTAAAGGGTCAGGGGCAGGCACTGGGGCCCCCTGCACCATGGGGCAGGACTGAGGGATTGGCCTTGGGGAGGAGAGAGGGCCTCAGCTTGTGGCCCGCGGGATGGAGGCATGGAGAGCGCAGAAAGGCTGGGTTTGGAAGGCCAGCCCTTCTGCCCTGGCCACCTCTCTTGTCTTAGGTGACTCTCTGACCTCATTACTCCCTGCCTCTGTCCACCCCAGCATCTGCCCTTTCCCTTGAAGAGAACACACAGATTGTAAAGCCCTTCTCAGCCCTCCTTCCTGGCTGCACTGACCAGTCAGTGACCAAACCTTTATGTGGCTCTTGTCTGTGCCCAGGGCCGGGGTGCAGAGAGAGGCAGCAGAGTGCCTCTGCCCCACGGCCGCCCTGCCAGGCCAACCTCGGCTCTGTGCTGCCCCCCTGCCCCTCACAGCACCCCTCCGGACCCCTTCTGGCACTGGGCCTCCCTTGTATCTGCTGCCTTTCTTACTGCCTGGAGCAGAGCTGGTGCTTTACAGATGCAACTGAGGGCAGGGGTTGTTTCTTCTCTCTTTTGGCTTTGTGTCCCTGTCACCTAGCCAAGATCCTAGCACTTAGCACTTAATAAATACTTGACTGATTGTTGATTGAACCCCAGTGAAAGTCCAGTGTAGGTTTTTTGTGCTATAAATTTGTAATGGGTAAAATGTGTTTGATTTGGGGCAGGAGCAGAGAATTCAGGGTGGTGGATGACTGAGGCATATGGTCCTACAGAGCAGTGGCAGGTGATTCTAGGGGAGTGGCCAGCCAGCCAGATGAGCTGGTAGCCAAGTCAGGGGTCAGGCCTGGTCTGGAGCCAGGGAGATGGCTGGGCCAACAGAGGGGGAAGGACACTGGAGGTCACAGGAAGGGCTAAGAGGAAGCACCTTTGGGGTGAAGGCCAGAGTGCCAGAGAGGCTGAAGAAAAGGAATCTGGGGTCCAGGCTTGAAATTTTCAGATGGGGTGAGCAGCAGGTAGCACAGAGAGAGTATGCTTCTAAAATCCAAAGCCTGGAATGTAGACTGCACCTAATATCCTACTGATTGTCCATTGGAGGGGCCATAGTCCTTGACTGCCTACACTGTGTGTTTGTGGGGAAGAACTGAGGAAATTCAGACATTTGAGGCAGGTACACAAATACATGTATATGTATGTACAAATAGACAGCATTTTATCAGAGTAAGATTCAGACTTGTATAAAAATCTTCCACTTGCTTAAAGATTTTGATTAGCTCAAATTCAACTATTTTAGTTTTGAGCAATTAAGTAGTTGTTTTTTTTTAAAGCAACTGGGGTTAAGTAACTTGCTCAAGGTTACACAGCCAGTTATTTCTGGGTGTGGTGCTAAGTATCTAAGCCCAAATTCGATCCCAGGTCATCCCGACTCTGGGGCCAGTGCTCTTTACTTGCTGAGCCTGGCCGCCCCTAAGCAATTGGGGTTAAGTGATTTGCTCAAGGTTACACAGCCAGGTGTTTCTGGGTGGGTGCTAAGTATCTGAGCCTGGATTCGATCTCCAGGTCATCCCGACACTGGAGTCAGTGCTCTTACTCACTGTGCTACCTGGCCGCCCCTTAAGTAGTTTTTTTAAAAAACAGGTTTATTGATATCTTCTGTTTATTACTTAAATTTCCTGTCTCCTTCCTCCTCCCTGACAGCCATTCCATATAATAAAGAATTTCTTTTAAAGATAGAAGAGAAGAAAAATCAACAAAACCAATCAGTACATTGAAAAAATCTGACATGCTATGCAGTGTTCTCACCCATGGACCCCCTCCCCCCACAGTTTAAGGGGGAATTTTTTTTTCTTTTTGGAGAGGGGAAGGCAGGGCAATTGGGGTTAAGTGACTTGCCTAAGGTCACACAGCTAGTTTTGTGTTAGGTGTCTGAGGCCAGATTTGAACTCAGGTCCTCCTGACTCCAGGGCCAGTGCTCTGTTCACTGTGCCACCTAGCTGCTTCTGTTAAGTGGGAATTTAAATGCCTACTCTGAACCACTAAATAGTAGACCCATCATGTAGTTGTTCCTTTTTTTCCTGAAGATGTATCCAAAATTTCATTGTTTCAAATGGATGAAAAAAGTAATTATGTGTATGTTTATGTATCTCCTGTAGTCAGGATAGGGATAGAGTCCCAGTGCTTTCATTGGTCTAGGGAACTTGAAAGTGAGGAAACTCCCTCTATCCTGTTAGGTTCATCTGCTCTGTGGCTGGTGGTTGGCACCAGGGACTGCCCAGGGCCCCACAGCCAGGATGTGGCAGAGACGGGGCTTCAGCCCAGATCTTCTTGGTTTCAGAACCAGCTGTGGCTGATGTGCCTAGCTGCCTGTCATCCCTTTCTTAATAAAATCACACTTTAATATGATTTGAAAGGACGATTAGTCAAAACGGGAGAATAATGTCTTGTGATTAAGGGGAAGAGATCCTCACCTTTGTCTTCTTTCTTCTTAGGAGGACCTGGAAGCTCTGATAGCACAGTTTCAGACCTTAGATGCCAAAAAGACCCAGATCATAGAGACTCCATGCTCTCCACCTTCACCGAGGTAAGCACCATGGCAGCTCTGGTCTTGGGAGTGCTCAGCAGCAATTCTGACACTTTACTTCCATAGTGGAAATTGGAATCATATGTTGACTGTTGACATGACATTTTCCTAAATGATCAAGCAGTCTGGAGATTATAGTCAGAGAACTGCTCTGCAAAATCCACTGCCGGGGGTTATTTCCACTGCCTTCTGCACCCCCAGAGAGAGAGTGAGGAAATTTAACTATGTTGTCAGGTAGTTACATGGAAATACTGAGCCTCACAGCACAAATGCTCAACAGGAGGGGAAAGTGTGCCGAAGCTTGAAAGCACCTGTCTCATTTTCCAGCTGTTAACCTTTGGAGGAAAGAACGATGGGGCCACCAGGCCCTCCTCTCACCCCATGAGAGGCATTCTAAAGACATACAATAATGTGGAAAACTGAAAATCAAGGAGGGCTTTTTCCTGTGCTTGTTCCAAAATGCTTTAAACCTTAGGTGAAAGGGGCAATTATAATTTAAAAATGCATTGTGTGTAAGCCGTCTTAAATGGATATGTCTACTGACTGGCAACAATCCAAAGCCTTTTTCTAGAGTTTCCAAGTGTTTTGTGACAAAGTATGCAGTATTGAACAGACGGAGTCCCAGCATCACTGATTTCCAAATCCTGGCTATTTTTTTGTGATTTGAGTCTTTGTAAATGAGTTGAGGAAGATCAAAGACTTCTGTTTGCCACCAACAGATTAGAAAGCAAGATGGCGCATCTATGCTTGGCCCCAGAAAAATCATGTAACTCACATTTCCACAAGACCAGAGAGTTTGTGGAATGTTTTCCTCCCACCAGCCATGTGTGGGTGGTGATACGAGGGTTTTATCCCTTTTTTTGCAGATGAGGAATAACGGCGAGGGGAGAGGACTTGTCCACAGTCACTCGGCTAGTGTTGGGATCAGGCTGGGAGGCCGTCTCTCTCCTGATTTAGACCCCTTGCTCATTGAACTAGCCCCTCTGCTCTCTCCCTCTGTTAGAGGCAGATGAAACCACTTGGTTTGCTTCTAAGAACTGGGTTTTTTCCCTCTGTTGTTTTCAAATGAGACGCAGGAGGATCTAAGAGTCACTAGATGACACTGTCACAAATCTGAATGCCAAGCTAGGGCTGAGGCCCCGGAGACCTTCCCCTTGTCAGGTGGGAGAAGTGGTTTCAACTAAGGTTGAGCAGATTTAATTATCACCTAATCAGAGGCTCAGGAGTGAAGTAACAGATAGTGCTGACACTGAATGCATCGCCCCTGAACTGATCCTTGGCAGCTTCCCTAAAGCCGGGGCTTTTATTTTGTATCTCAGAGTCGGGGTTAGGGTGCAGGGTGGCACCACGTAGATGCTTTCCCTTCCTCCTCCCTCAGCTTGTGCTCCTGTGGAAGGAGCCCTGGGTTCTGAGACAGGTCACTGGCTCCTCTGGGCAGAGCTTGGGAGGGCTGCACAGCCACTGGCTTCCTTGTCTGACTATGACCAGGGGAGGGCAAGGGAGGGAAAGGACTTTGCCAAGGTCTCAATGGTGGTGTAGTGGAGGCAGCCTTGGAGTCCATATCCTTTCCCTGCTTATCCAGATTCTGTGGCAGTGAACTCCCTTGCAGAAGATGGAGTCCTTACTCATGTAGCTTTATGACTGTGGGCAAGTCATTTACATTGTTTTCCAGGTGTGTGAGACAGCCCCTGCGCATTTATTAAGCACTCATACTCTCCAGGGACAGTGCTAAGCACTTGGGTACAAATTCAGGCAAAGAAAAGGGCTCTCTAGGACCTGACACCCCCTGGGGGAGCCAGCACACGAAAGAGACTGAGAAGTGTGAGGGGGGAGGGGACAGGCTGGGGCAGAGGCATTGCCAGGGCCAAGAGACCTTCTTTATTTCAGTGTGATGGGTTTACTCTGTGATGTACACATTTTATTTTATGTATGGGTACATACAGGGTGGCCCCTGTCCCATCCATGTAACAAGAAAAGGGGAGCACCTGCTTTCAGGGGTGGAGGCCATTTCCTGAGGAATCTTTCCAGCTTGACCAGCTACTGTTGTTGTTTTTGAAGAAAAGCTGTGAGCAAGTCATCCAACATCTGGTTGGAAATGTCCAGTAGGTGTCCAGTTGGGCTGGGCTGTAGCAGAGTCTAGGGCTGCTTAGATTTGGAGGTCATCTATATGGGAGTTAATGAAATCAGTGAGGGAGAGTAGAGAGAGGAGAGGTCTAGGACAGAGCTGTGTGGTACATCCTCACAAAGGGGGTGGGATATGGGTGAGAAATAGAAGAGAAGGGGCCCACCTTCCTTCTCACCACCAGCAACAACTGCTGATCAGCACCCCAGCCCACTGGTCCTGTTTCCAGCCCAACTCTCATAGCCATTGTCCAGGGAAGCAGTTCCTGTGCCAGCCTGCCACCCATAGGGAGGCCAGGCTAGCCTAGCCCAAGCAGCAAGCGGGGAACCCAAGGGAAAGACGGAAGACAGCGTGTGCCATGTAATGTTCCCTGAGACCCTGAGCCCTCTGCCATCATCCTGGGAAGCATCTGGGGAGGGGCAGCCTGATGGCTACACCTGCAAGGATTGCAGCTACTGAAGACCCAGAGAGAAACCTTCTTGTCCCCAAAGCCTTTGGCACCATCAGATGGTTCCATGTCAGAATCTGATCTGATTTTTATCAGTGGAGATGGAATGAAGCAGGTGTTAACAGCTGCTTTACTGGGTCGAGGAACTTGTCCATCTGATTTGCAGCTGAAATCTCCTGGATGGGTTGCCTTCCATTAGAATGGGCACTCCTTGAGGCCAGCACTGGCTTCATTTTCTATCAGTCTCCCCAGTCCTTAGCACACTGCTCTGCACATGGTTAGTTCTTAATAAATAGTTTATTCATGCTCCATAATCCAGTAAATGACATTGAGCAGGGACCAGGTTGGTAGGAGCGGAGCCAGGACAGAGCAATGCCAGGCACACCCAGGAGGAGGGAGGAAAGGGGGTGGCAGACATCCTTTCCTGTGACTCTTTGACAGAGAAGGGACTTTCTCTTTCCTAGTTATGACCACAGTTTTTTAAGCATGTTGAAATACTAAAAGAGAAGGGAACACAGCATTCGACAGAGGAGATGCTAATTGACAGAGAATGTGTCCATCATAATGAGAATGTTTTCTGGTGATAGTGCAGTCAGTGCTCCTCAGATCCATTTCTGTGAAAATGGGCCTTTTGGACCAGTCACTTCTCAGTCAACTTCAGTTTCTCTCTTGGTAATAGTGAAAGGAGATTCTTCTTCTTTTTTTTTTTTTTTTTTTGCTTTTTTGGAGGGGCAAGGTAGGACAATTGGGGTTAAGTGACTTGCCCAAGGTCACATGGCTAGTTTTTTTGTGTGTGTTAAGTGTCTAAGGCCGGATTTGAACTCATGAAATGAGATTCTTTTATTTCTTACTCTTTATTGACATTGTCAGAAGTAACCATCTGCCGGGACAGCACTGATCATTTATCCAGTCTTACTCTTCAGACATTTACTTCCTGGCTGCCCACGTACAAAGCCCAGTTCATGCTTACAGTTCACTGGGGGCAGCGAAAACCACACAGACGACCAAGGCCAGGGATGGCGGCCTTTGGTGGGAGCCCCGTGATGGCATTGGTGTGAGGCGAGGGACAGTGGAGCTGTCAGAGCAAGGGCCTCCGTCCTCTTCCCCCCTCACTAGGGAATTATGGCTAAACTGGGTCACCTTCAGGGTCTCCAGTTTCCGATCTGTCCAGTGCATAGGTCAGGCTAGATGATCTCGAAGCTGTTTCTAGACTGCAGAATACCTGTTCCCATCCAGGCAGCCCTTTTCTCACAGTCTACGTGATGCATTTTTTTAAACCTCTGCTGGTCCTGGGCCTCAGCTGAGCTCAATTGGCAGTTTGCAGACTGCTCTCTTCCCAACTACACTTGCAGGTAGACAATTCCAGTCCAGTATATTTAAAAATAACTAAGTTTTGTGTGAGGGGCAGGTGGTAGTGAGCCCCTGGCCTGTGCATCTTCCCTCCTCTGATTCTCTGCTGATCCTAGGAGCTCCGGGCCACAGGGTGCAGTGGGGCTTTAGAAGGCAGCCTTGGGAAAGGGTCATGAAGACCACTGGGCCGCTGGATGGTGCCCTCCTTCCCTTCTGCCAGCAGGGTCACTGTCTGAGCTGAAGGCTGAGTGATCGTGACAGTGGTGATAGAAACAGCCAGCATTTCTGTTGTGCTTGTTAACGTATCAGACACTGCAAAGTGCCTTCCAAATGTTGCTCATTTGGTCCTCATCACAGCCCTAGGAGGCGGGTGCTGTTACGATCCCCGTTTTATCCCCAGTTGAGAAAACTGAGGCAAACAGAAGTTAAGTGACTTGTCCAGGGTCACACAGTTATTTAAGTGTCTGAGGTTGGATTTGAACTTGAGTCTTCCTGACTCTCGGCATGTTGCTCTGCCCACTGCTCCCCAAGCTGCCTTGCTAGCTGTGACTCAGAGGTTCCCTTCTCTGGCTAGATGGATAAAGCCCCGTTTTACAGCCCACAGGACAGACCTGGGAAGACCTGACCTGGTACCCTCTGTCAGCAGGAGCCTTCTTGTCTCATGCACTTTTCTGTCTTTTTTATTCATGGATTTGTGCTCATGTTCTTGGGATGAACTTTTCCTTGTGACTTCTGTTCATTGAGAAGGTCGAGCCGAGGACTCTGGTAGTAAATGTCATTTTTGGTCAAATACCCTGGGATCTGTGGTAGATTTTCTTCTGTTTCTTAGCTTTATCTTCTTCTAATTTCCGGCATGTTTTCTCTCCCCTTGGACTGGGAGCACTTTGAAGGCAGGGACTGTCTTTTGTCTTGATACCTCCAGTGCTTGCACAGTGCCTGGCATGCAGGAGATCCTGAATAAATGCTTGCTGACTGACAAGAGGAAGGACTCGAACAGTATATGAATGCATTGAGCTACACGGAGTGGGGGGGGGGGGGTAAAGATAACATCAATAAAGACCTGTGCGTCCTTAGTGCTGGCTACGGGTGGCCTGCTGAAGCAGTTGATGACTTTCAGCTCTGGTGGCCAAGATGTTTTACGTCCAATCACGTTTTTTCTCTTGCCAGAGTTTAAAGGTGATGGCGTTCATGGTGCTTGAGAAGGGGAAAGGACAAAAGGGTGGGTTTGGGAGCTGCTGTTGGTGCAACAGTTAAGCCAAGTCGCCCAGATGACGGGTCTTTCTGTTGAGGTCATGCCTATTTGTGTCTCTCTTGCAGGTTAAATGCTTCCCTGTCTCCTCATCCTGAGAAAGATGAATTAATCCTTTTTGGAGGTGAATATTTCAATGGCCAAAAAGTAAAGTATACTTTTTTTTTGTCTTTTTTTTCCTCACTGTCATTTTCATGGGTCTCATTTTAGTGAAAATGAATCTCTGATACAGTTATCATGAAATATGCATTTGTCCTAGAATGAGAGCAAAATAATTTTAATTCCCTTCTCATATTGTCTTGCCATCCTAGCTGTCAGAAGAAATGTGAACCACTGTCCTTGACAAGTCGAACTGGGCTCCATTAAGGGAATGGAGTGACTGTTGGCATCAATATTGCAGGAGCTCATCATTTCTGGGGACTGTCATAGACTCTGTCTGTCCTTTGTCTTCCTCTTGCCTGGCACCAGTTTTCTCCCTTCCCAGCTGTGTGGCAACTTTGTTTCTGGGACCCAAAGGGACCCTTGTGCATCTTCATCCATAGCTGATGAGTGTTCTCCCCAAAGATGGAGAGTGTTTGTTTTTTTTTTTTAAGGAAAATTCACTGTCAGTGCTGACTTCCCAGATGCTGTGAATAAGGACTTTTTTTTTTTTTGCCTTTTGGTGGGCAGTTGGGGTTAAGTAACTTGCCTAAGGTTACACGGCTAGTTTTTTTGTGTGGGTGTTAAGTGCCTGAGGCCGGAACCAGACTCGGGTCCTCCTGACTCTGGGGCCAGCGCTTTACTCATTGCTCCACCTAGCCACCTCGAATAAGGACATTTCTAATAAACCAGGGGTCCCTTTTTGATTTTTCATCAGGCTAAGGTGTTTTGTGGATGCTCCAATTAAAGCATTGTGCGCCCACTCAGCCCACTTGCCTAGAGTCTGACCCCCATGCTCCTGGATGCAGCAGCACCCCCACTGACTTGTCCTGGATGTCAGAACAAAGTGAGCCAGGGAAATCTGGCTCCCCCACATCCCACTGGGCTCTGCAGAGTCACTGGCAGGTTAAAGATGAAGGGCTTCTAAGCACAGTTGTTGGTAAAGTCACATTCTTTTCCCAGTGTCACCCTTCCCCCTCCTGAAATCAAGTTGAATTCAGAAGGGATCTGACCATCTTTCTTAGTGGAGGCAAACATGGTGGTTTCTACTTTTGGTGTAATTTATGTCTTTTTTTAATAGCAGACCTAAGGATAAATTCGGTTTCACACTAGCATGTTATTGTTTGCCCTTGCACATTTTTATTTACTCTTTATTGAGTGGTTTTGACCCATTAGGTGCTGCCCAGACCAGAAACAGGCCCCTGGGGTCTCTCTTGGGCATTATAGAACCCTTTAGGTCAGGCCTGCACAGCCTGCAGCCAGCCAAAGGATTTTGTAGATGTGTCAGACAGTATAAGGTTATCTTTTATCTCCCTCTCAGGCCTTAACTCCACTTCCTTTTTATGGCTGGCCCCCCACTATTAGAGGTGACAGCTGCGCATTGACAGATGTGAAGCCTTTACTGCCACTACCAATCCTAGCGCACCCTGGTGGATAGAGAGCAAGCCTTGGAGGAAGGAAGACCAGGGTTCACTTTCTCCTCTCTTGTGACTGACTTGTGACCCTGGGCAAGAACCTCAACCCTCAGTGCTCTGGGCTATTCCCCAAGAATATTGGGTGCAGAGAGGGTGCCTGCCTGCCTTAGGAGAGGGACTTTCCTCACTGGGGAATTCCCTGTATCCTTGAAATCAGCTGGTCCCTGATTTAACTGCTAGCTGAAATTTAGACAGTGCTTTGAGGTTCTCCAAGAGCTGTGCATTCTCTCTCATTTGCTTGACTTCCATTGTTGTTATTCCATCAGTTTTATTTCTTAATTTTTGGAGGCAACATGTCTAGGACTTGGAGGCTGGAAGGGCATAGCTTGGAATCCTGCTTTCACACTCGGACTCTTGTGTGCTGCATTTGTAGATATTTGTAGATTTGTAGACTTGTTTTAATTTGTAGATTGTTTTAATAATCCTCTAGCACCTGTTTTTAGTCAATTCATAAGCATTTACCAAGTACCAGCTCCATGCCAGGAACTCTTGGGGATTTGGAGGGAGATTGGCATTTATATGTGTAAGAACCTAAATTATTACTAGGTAACATTTTGGGGGAGATCCTAGTCATTGGGGGGCTTAGGTAAGGCCTCTTGTAGGAGGTGGTGTTTGACCTTGGAGAAAGCAGCTCCAAGAGGAGATGCCAAGGCTCAGAGATAGGGTGCCAGGAGGACCAAGCACATGGCAAGTCTTACAGTACTATTGTCTTCGTTGTGGTCTTCCGGGATTCGCAGCATTCGTTTTTGATCGTTGTGTGGTTTTCTTTCCATTTACATTACTGTAATCTTCATGTTTTCCTAACTCTGCTCACTCTGAAGGCTTAAATGCTGAAAAGGAATTTACCTCTAGACATAGGCCCCCCAGTTTAGTGAGCAGGGCTCCAGCGAGTCAGCGTAGAGCCTGTTGTAAATCTTAAAGTGCCCTACTAATGCCACTTATTGCTGTTACTAGTATTTGTAGTACAGTTATTTTGTCTGTAAGTGGAAAGGAAGCTTTATCACATTTTATAGCAAGGTCAAGTATAGATGCCCTTACATCTGTTTTCCGTTTATTTTGGAGATATACCATGGCTTGTCTGTGACTATTCCTCTTCCTGTGTGCTTACCTTTTTCATCTTTTCTGATGGCTGTCACCCTTGATAAAACTTTCTGCCACCAGCCCTGACACATGAGGAAGTGAGCCATCATTTCCCATCACTCCTAAGTTCTATGTCTGGCAGGTCAGCCTTATTCCCATTTGACTTTTGCTCTGAAATACCCATGGAGCCTTTGGGTTGGGGGGAGCATCCTTACCCCAGTTTGGTTAAGAAATATCCTAACCCTAGTTTTTTATAAGAAACATTTTGACAGTCCTATGTACTCAGAGAAGAGTTTTCAACTGTGAAGGGGTTGAATTTCTTCCCCTGTGTAGAGAGGCTCTGGAGAAGAGGGCTCTAGGGTGATGGTTTCAGGGAAACTGCCCTTGCCTCTGTATGCGCCTTTCCTTTTTTAGAAGATAAGTTAAAAAGTATTTCAGTGTTATTGCTTAGATAGTATTTTGCTATATTCCAAATGGCACCTGTTGCTTCTGAGGCCCTAACTGTTGATTCCTTTAGATGACATAGTGTAACAGGGAGCAAGCCAAGCCAGATTTGGAGGCAGAGGACCCAGACATAAGCCCCAGTTCTGCTGCTGGCCTGGTGGACGACTCAGGGCAAGTGACTTGACATCAAGGTTTTGTAGTCCTTCCCTGTAAAATGATCCTTAGAGATCCTTCCAAAGGATCTAAAGCCTCTGACCCTGTACTGGTGAGGAGCATCATAGAGGGGCCCTTATGGTGGATAGGAAGAATTGGTTTACCCCAGAAACAGCTGGATTTTAGTATTAACTGAATGCAGTTTCTGTTTTAGATTTGTAAAGTATGTTTTATTCTCTTCTAGGGTTAAAAGTAGACTATGATTTTTGTTGGCTTGCATGGGATATTTGCCTGTTATTTGTTTTAGGAGAAGATTTGTTAAGTGTAATTTGATATTTGAGGTTTTTTTTCTTTTAATTGTCACTTGTCTCATGAAGGAAATTGTTTATAACAATTAAATCCTTTGTTTCCTTTCTACAGACTTTTTTATACAATGAACTATATTTCTACAGTATTAGAAAGAATACCTGGGCAAAAGTTGAAATTCCCAATCCACCTCCAAGGCGCTGTGCTCATCAGGTAACGTAATTTGGTATTTACCAAGTAATTCCACCTAGGTTTTTAACACTTGCCTCACACTGGGACCCTGCATGTATAGGTTCTGTACAATAATTGGGTGATACCCCTCGTTGTTTTGGGGATTATATTGATTGGGAAGGGGGTTGCCAAGGAGAAAAGAAAATCAGTGAAGGCGTGGATCAGGTCGTAAATGGGGATTGGTACCAGGAGTTACCGTTGTGGATGTGCTCTGGGGACACAGGAATGTGGGAGAGAGAAACATGTCATGGTCCCACTCGTGCTGGCTAGCCGCTTTATACATGCCCCAAGTAACGTGCTTTCATTCTGGAAGGCAGGCTCCAGGGTGTTTTCATACGTACGCAGTTTGATAAAAACATTCTTCAAGTAAACACTGCTTTGGCTTTTGTCCCTGTGTTCACCAGGAGGCAGGCGTCCTCCTCAGCTGTGACTCGGCTTCTTGAGCAAGTCATAGCCAACATTTATGTAGTGCCTGCTGTATGCTAGGCCTGTGGCCACCAGTGTATAAATATCGTCTCATTTGATCCTCACAGAAACCCTGGGAAGGGGCTGTTATCTCCATTTTACAAATGAGGAAACTGAGGCAAGCAGGTTAAGTGACCAAGGCTAGATTTGGACTCGGGTATCCAGGTCAAGCATTCCTTCCCCTCCCCTACGCTTCCCACCCTCTCTGCCAGGAACACTTGGGTTCAGGTCCCACCTCTGACACCTCCTGTCTGTATGACTGTGGGTAAGTCACTGGGCCTCTCCGTGTTCCTGACAGCTTCTACATGGAACCAAGGTTCCAACCTGCTTTTGGGAGCAAGAGCCTCCTCGTTGGGGAGTTCCCCAGGTCAATCTCTTACCCCTTCCTTTAGCTAAAGCAATTCTTTTCATCTTTGCCACCTCTAAGTAGGCTTAGTGTTCAACCTTTAATTAAAAATGACTTTAAAATGCCATGACTTGTCATAAAACATGGCTACTTAGATGGATCTGTGATCTTGCTCTGGGTACTGTAACTTCCCTGCTGCCAATCACACACATACACACACACACACACACACACACACACACACACACACACATTCTTATCCCATGTGTTCTGCCTGTGTCTTTCTGTAAGTCCTCTGGGCGACTTCTGCTTAATTTGCTAGAAGGCTTCTTTGGTCCTTTCTGTAGGCTTTCCACCAAAGCCCTGCTTGGATTCCTTTTTGTGGAGCTTGGTGGTAGAGCCCTGGTTCTCCTAGGCCTAGAAGGCTGGCAGTGGGCCTCGTCTGTTCTTGAAGGATAGGAGTAGAAGGTGATGGGTTAGGGGCCACTGAGACCCATGAAACAGCCAGATTTCAATATTCTGTTGGAGTTGGATTTTCTGTGTGGTTTAGTAAAGATGAGTAACCTGTGACCTTTCACTGTCTTGAGACTTCATATAAAGCTTTCTTAGGAAAAGAGTCATCTGGAGAGATCAGCTTACCTCATTTCTGACTTTGGGAATCGTGCTGACTGGCATCTATTAGAACTGAAAAAGACGTTAGCAGCTGCCTCATCCATACCATTCGTTTTGTAGATGCCTGTCGAGATAAAGTCTTGAGAGGATATGCCTGCCATAAGCCTCTTAGCTGTAGACCAAAAGGCCTCAGGGTGCATTTCTCTACCAACAAAAGTTCACCTTTTCTCAAGCCATATTTGGAGTTAAGTGGTAGGGAATACGTTTTATCTTTGATTCTGTTTTCTGTTTTTGCTCATGTTAAAAAATAATTGTGGCAGAACACTTTCTCCCAGCATGCCCAGAGATGGGGCCTTGTAAAAGGGACAGTCTGCCCTCAGATGTCTCACTGTCTGTTGCACATTCTTGGGGATGCTTCTTTTGGTTTCAAAACTATCTAATCTTAACTGTGTACATCCTGTACACTTTCTGTTTTAGTGCATAGGCACATTTTGTAATCAGTGTAAATTCTATTTTCTGCTTTGCTTTTTTCACTTAACATTGGTTCACATTCATTTCTGTGTATCAGCAGCAACATTCTTAATAACTACATAATTCTCTCTTATGCTAATATATCTTAGTTGGGTATCTGTTATTCTGTTGAACATTTGTGCTGTTTTCCTATTTTCTAAAATGTAAATTTTTTGTTCTCATTTTTGCTAAATTTAGGAATTTACTTTCAGGGAACGGTGAATGTCAGTTAAGAAACAGACTTACTTCCTTCATTATTAGCATGGTTGTTTAACTGATGGTGGAATGAAAAGCTCTTTTCCTCATTGTTCCCTACTCCTCTCTTATCACTTAGAAAAAATTACTATAGTAAAGGTGTTATTCTCCTTGTTCAGTATCTCTACTATTATGTGGTAACATATATAATATTTTGTGTATTTAAGCAGCAGGTGAAAAGTTGGCCCAGTAATGTGTCAAACCTCCTGAAAGGTTACAGAAATACCAAATTGTAGCACCTGAACAAATGTGCCCAACCTGCCACGAGGTTAGAGAAATACCAAATAGTAGCGCCTGAACTCTTTAGCTTTTGAGGTGATATGGTGCAGTAGCAGAGCCCTGGCTTTGCCATTGGGTCTGTGTGATCTTGGGAAAATCATTTAACTTCTCTAGGCCTCAGTTTCCTTCCCTGTACAGTGTTATACAAAGAGGCTTGGATCAGGGCAACTCACGTGGGTCTGTCCTCAAGTCTTGAGTGGGGGTGACGGTCAGACCCAGAGTCAGCGTGTGTCTGAGGAGACACCAACAGTGTGGCCCTCTGGCTAGCCTGGGCCCTCATAAATCTCCACTGCTAGTTAGTATTGGGAAGCAGTGAGCACTCTGCCCTCATTTCCCCTGTCCCTAAAATTTGGAAAGACTGGAACATCTATTGTCTGTAGAAATACATTGAAAGATGGGATCAGAAGCCCTAGTGATTTGGAAGCTTGGCAAATGGAGAAAAGCAGCAGTGCTTCGTTAAAGTGAGGATTTCACCCCAGAATTTGGAGAATGAAGCCAGAAGGTTGTGATGGGAGGGAGGTCTGGCATTGGTTGGTGCTTAGACACTTGGCAGCTAAGCTCACGGCACAGCCTGTGTACGTGACTGACAGGCCGGGTCTGTTTAGGTTAGTTTCTCTGTAGTGTCAGTCTCATATGTACTTTGCACGCTTTTTAGGAGGGGAGATTGTATATTTTGCAGTTAGGTTTTTTTTTTTTTTAAAGCAATTGGGGTTAAGTAACTTGCTCAAGGTTACATGGCCAGTTATTTTGTGTGGGTGCTAAGTATCTGAAGCCGGAACCGATTCCAGATCTCCCGACTCTGGGGCCAGTGCTCTTACTCACTGCACTACTTGGCCGCCCCTACAGTTAGGTTTTTAAAAAGTCATCCAAACAATAGCATCCTTCCTTTATTTCCTTTGTTCCTTAAGAAGTGTGCATAACAGTGATGTGTGGCAGAAGTGGACGGGGTTCTGTTTCCAGCTCTTTCTGCTCCTCAGTGGCACAGTGGATAGGGTCTGATCCTGGGTCAGGAAGTCCAGAGGCTGGCCACACTTCCCAGCTGGGTGACCCTGGACAAGTCACAGCTTCTGTCTGCCTTAGTTTCCTCATCTGTAAAGTGGGAGTAATAATAGCACTCACTTCCCAGTGTAGTCAAGAAGATAAAATAAGGTATTACTGTTCTGACAAACCTAGAAGTGCTACAGAAATACTTCCTATTCACATTCTTTCTGGAAGTTGATTTTTTTTTTAAACAAAGAACTTGTTAGATTTGCTGATTAATAGGGCTTGTTAAAGAAACTGAGAAGGTCTTTTTGTCCCTTTTTAAACTACTAGATTATTTTAAAATAATTTTCAAAAAAAGCAAAAAAATTCTTTTTTTCTAAGTTGTAATTGGTATTAAGACTCCCCACAGAAAAGTTGACTTTTGCACAAGTTTCTGACAAGTGTAAAACAAGGATTTAGACTAGAAAAGGACTTCTTAGCTTGTCTCTAGCACTGCTCTGGTGACCCTGTGATTAGCCCTAAGGAAGGGCAGCACTGTCAGTGACCCGTAGTGGCCCTGCCTGGTAGCAGCTTCATTGTGCCCGGAGCTCCTACCGATGTTGGCTTCAGGGAGTGCCCAGGCCCAGGCCTTTTAGAGGGGCCCTCCAGCCTGTGCTGCACTCTCCGGACCATCTTAGGGCTGATCCTCCTAGCTGGTTCAGGGTCATTTGTTCCATAGATGTATAAGCACCCTCTAAACTGGAGGGCACCTTTCCTGCTTCTACTGAGCTTTGTCATTCATGTCCTGAGCTGGAGAACATAATGGTGCTGGCGGGTTTGAAAACTGGAACCCCCCCCCCCCCCCCCCAAAAAAAACAAATAAACCCTTAATGCTTCCTTTGGGAGCTGATGGAGAAATGAGACCTGTACAGATGCTGTGATTTCAGGTGAGGTCTCAGAGAGGGAACTGAACCCTATTTGTCCTCAGTTTTCCTCATGTGTAAATGAAGAATTTGAACTACAGGACTTCAGTGGCACTATAGGGAAGTCTGCCTAGGTACCTTTACTGATGGGAAGGAGAGAAATGCTTCTTGGATGCACAGTGGGTACCTGTGCAGCTGTGGCTGTGGTCCATGGGTGGTTCTGTGGTTTTCAGTGTCTGGGTCAGAACAGTCTGAGCCTGCCACTTTCATGTCCCTGCTGCTGGGCAGACGGGCCCTGAGAGGTGCTCATTTATAAGTGCCTGGGGATCCCATTAGTCACTTCATTTATTATGGCCTAAGAGCTGCACTAGGCAGAGTGAATTAGCGGCAAAATAAGACTTTCATTAGCTGCTCATTGCAAAGTTAGCAAGAAGCGAGGAAGGAGAGTGAAGAAAAGAAGACAGAAGAGCCTTGGATTTGGCATCACAAGATCTGACTTAGAATCTCAGCTCTGTTTACCCTCATGTGGCCGTACATGAGCAAGGCCCTTTGTTCTCATCTTTAAAATGAAGGAAATGCACTAGATGATCTCCCAGGTTCCTTCCAGCTCCAGATCTTATGAGAATATAAAGGACAATATAGAGGATAAAAAGGCCTCCTTCAAAGGCCTGAGGCTTAAAACAGCAGCGACATCCATGTTAGTTAAAACTTAATGGAATACGAAGTTTTGTTTTACTGAAATGCAACCAATAAAGTACAAAACAAACAACAGCCTCACAAACTTCATGTGAGAGCATTGTCAAGGTGTTACCTGGTTAGTCTCTCATTGGAAACAAGTAAGTCTGGAGCTCTTTGGAATCCCCAGAGTCTCAGGAGAAGATCTTCATTATGACCTTCCCATTCCTGGAGGCCAGGGTAACTCTGCTTGGGCCTTCTCCATCCCCATTCTGAAGAATCTTGGGGAGAAAAAAAGATCCAGGGTCTGGAGGTGCTTTTGGTTCAGGACCCCTTCCTACTGTCCTACTGTCTGGGTTAGCTTCCCAAGAGTTAGGGACGTGCTAGGCTGGATTATATGGTTATCAGCAAGGGTAATGAGATTTTCCTTTTGATAATCTCTTCTTTGTAACTTAGCCCTATAAGAGTTATGTTACTGCACTACGCAGGGCTCGTGGATTTTCCAACATCCATTTAGTCAATAACATAAATATTTTGCATTACTTTTCCACAGTCTATATAGTAACATAGAAAATCATAATAGTGATTGCATCTTCAGCCATTACCTTGGGAATGTACCTTACAGTGTTCAGAAAACCTCCTGTTTTGGACATAGGGTGAATTGGAATGATGCCAGGAACTGTTGTCTTTGCAGATTGATAGCAAACCTGTTTGTTACTGACCTGGCAAGGGAGGTTCCATCCTTGAAGTATCCAAATTTAGAACCACGTGTGATGTCAGAGAATTAGTCCCGAGTGCTTATTAGCCCTTACTAGCATTGTGAATGTCTGAGGTGGTTGTGGCAGACACCTAATTATCTGGATTGCCTGGGGAAGGGTGGGGGGATGCTGCAGTTAATGGAATCTTCTTTTTAACTGAGAATTGCCGAATAGACCATACAGGAATTAGCAGTTTTTGTTTTTTTTTTAAGCAGTTGGGGTTAAGTAACTTGCTCAAGGTTACTCGGCCAGTTATTTCTGGGTGTGGTGCTAAGTATCAGAGCCCGGATTCGATCCCAGGTCATCCCGACTCTGGGGCTGGTGCCCTTACTCACTGCGCCACCTGGCTGCCCCTGAGCAATTGGGGTTAAGTAACTTGCTCGAGGTTACAAGGCCAGGTGTTTCTGGGTGGGTGCTAAGTGTCTGAGCCCAGATTTGATCTCAGGTCATCCCCACTCTTGGCCGGTGCTCTTACTCGCTGTGCTACCTGGCCACCCCAGGAATTAGCTGTTTTCAAAGAGTTGTTTGCTTAGTAATAACTTCTACTTAATATTAAATCTTCCAGATTTAATTTTCTTAAGGATCTTTTAGGTTTGTTGTTAGGAGATGTTATCTTAGTGTGGTAAGGTGTTTATTCTCCTCCTGCCCAGGGTTGTTGTAAGGACATTTGTGAAGTACTTCACAGACTGGAGCACTACACAGAGGTTAGGTATTATACTTTCTGTGGGGTCCACAGTGAAAAAGAAGAGGGTGGTGGGCTAGATTGTGTGTGGAATCCTAGGGGTGCTTCCAGGGACCCTGAGCTGTTCTCTGCTCCCCTTTTTCACATTTTCTTCTGGGGCTGTACCACGATCTTCCAAGACCCACAATGACAGGCGAAAATGGAAAAATGCCTGAGGGGTGGGGTGGGGAGTGTCCCCAGACAGCCCCATGTTCCAGGGATGTCTCATGTGGAAGAAATTCTGTTAAAGACAGTATTCATGGTGCATGTGAACTGAAAAGAAGCTGGGCTGGCCATTAGCAAGGACAAAGGATAACAGGGACTCAAGCCCAAGTCTGAGACTGAAGGTATTTTTTTAATTAGTGTTTTTTTTTTTTTTTTAGTTAATAAGCAGTTGTTTCCTCTCTCTGCTCACAATGTATTAAGAGGTCCGGGGGCAGGTTTCCAGCACATTGAGTTGGACCCTGTAGAAGATGAGACAGGGAAGGCACAGGAACAGAAGGTCCTAACACAGCGTGACTTTTCCTGTTCTTGATGTTAGTTTAATTAACCCTCATTTCTCTCTGAGAGATTGTACACAACGTGAAATAACACATATGGATCCTTTATTTGTCCTGCTTGTTAGAATCTGGGAAATGAAGGAAATTCTTAGGGGATATGCCCTAAAAGTGCCACTGAGAACCCCCAAAAGAGTTAACTTTTCAGAGATTTTTGTAGCAGTCATGTGTAGTTGTTACAAAGAACCAAATAAAGTCTCCAAGTGTCCAGCGGCCCGGGAATAGCTAAATTGTGGCATGCTGATTGTTGTTGCAGCAGAATGAAGGGGTGACTCAGGGCAAGTCAGGGACAGTGATGAGATACGAGGGATCCAGGGCCATAGGCTAGCGTGTGGACAACCTGGCCAAGAGGAGGGTCAAGCCTGAAGGGAGGACAGCAAGGCCAGACGAGGAGATGGGATGGGAAACCAAGGAAGGCTGGATGTTTTCAGAAAGATAAAAGAGTTAGGGGAAGGGTGGGAGTGGGAGAGTTACTTATGATCAGAGAGAGGAGGTTCTCATGTAGATGCCATCTAGGCTCTCTCCAGCATTTAACAGATGAGGAAGCTTGGGCTCAGAGGGATTCAGTGACACAGCCTTCTTTCTGTTGTATTGCATGGTCTGCCATGGACTCGTCAGTTATGAGTGAGGGTGAGATCTGAAAGAGGAACATCTTGGGTCAGCTCCCCCAGGGCCATGACTGAGCAGGAAGAAGGGTTTGCAGGGGCTGAGCTTGAAGAGGGATGGCAGTGCAGATACTCGAGGATGTGAATGGAGGCGAGGGCTGGTGTTGTGAAGAGACCGGGAGCTGGGCACCGGCCCCTGGCTGGTGGAGGGTGAGCACTTGGGTCAGGGGGTCTGAAGGAAGCAGGACCTCCTCTGTTCTGGCCCTTGGACTGGAGCCAGGAAGACCTGAAATCTAATCCAGCCTCACACACTGACTAGCTGGGTGACCCTGGGCAGGTCACTTCACCTCTCTCTGCTTCGGTTTCCTCAGCTGCAAAATGGGCATCATTATAACACCTACCTCCCAGGATTGTCGTGAGGACCAAATGAGATAGTGATTATGAAGAGCTTATCACAGGCCTGGCATATAGTAGGCTCTATAGAAATGCTTTCCTTCCCTCCCCTGCCCTCATGAGAAGAAGATGCAGTGCTGAAGAAAGTGGCCGGAAATAACAGTAAGAAACCAGGGGTAGGGAGCCTGCAGCATTGAGGCCACATGTAGCCTTGTAGGTACTTGAGTGCAGCTTTTGACCGAGTCCCAAGTTTTACAGAACATATCCTTTCATGGAGAGGATTTGTTCTGAGAGGTTTGGGTTCAGTCAGAGGCCACACTTGAGGCCCTAGAGGGCCATGTGTGGTCTCGAGACCAGAGTTCCCACCCTTGGACAATAAGCTCTTCCTTGTCTTACCTTCTTGTCTTCCTGTCATCCTGTCCCAGAGTCCTTCTCTTCCTCCCCTTGCTCAGTTCCTGCTCTTGTCTCTAACCCCCTCCTCTGATCTCTTTCTCCTTTTTTTCAAAATTTGTGTATGTACTTTTAGTTTACACATTCAGTTCCACAGTTCCTTGAGTTCCACATTTTATTCCCCCCACCATGGTGGCATGCAATCAAATATAGTTGTGAAGGAGGATTATAACCAGTGTAGTGAATACTGAGAAAGAAGGGACAAAACAAAAGACAGAGAGGGTGAGCAGTTGGCTTCAGTCTGCCTTCAGACTCTAGTTCTTTCTCTGCATGTGGATTCTCTTTCCCCTTCCGCTTGTGCCATGCTTTTTACTGAACGTTTTACAGAGATAAACTTGGAGGCTTCTAGCTGTGGTGGACCTGGCTGGACCTCGTACATTACAGCCCAAGACTCATGCCCACGCTCTAGTGAGAATCGTATAAGCACTGCCCTGCTCACCTGAGGTAGCGGGGCCCGAAGGTGCGTGAGGAGGGCTTTGGACGTGCTACTGTCCAGCAGGTGGCATGCCAGCAGGGCACTGCAGACTGGATCCTCCCTCTGCCCTTTAAAAAGACTCACGATACAGAAAACTCACATATTGGCGGGTCGCCTGTGTGTTATCTTTAATGCTGACTGTCAGAAGCACTGCATCATTGACTGCCCCTGGCCATGTCCTCGCATTAATTAATACCTGTCCTTGGCTAATGGAGAAGGAAAGCCAACACAAATGGCGTCCTCTTCATCTGTGCCAGTCCACAGCTGCTTGGGCAGGTGGACACCTGTCTTTGATGTGTATAAATTATTTTGTGACATTTTGAAGCTTCTTGGGTTCCCTTGAAAGTTAAGGACTGTGTGTTGTTGGATGCAGGAGTGATCCTTGTGAGTAGGATCAGGCATTACTCAGTCGCTATTCCTGGATTTTTACCCGTCTCTTGCCCCTTTTCTGGCTGGTTGCAGTCAAGGAGTAGTTAGGGATGTTCCTTCATTAGAATTTTCTCTTCTGCTAAGACTTTGTTGTCCACCTCTATCTCCTGGAAAATTTGGGGATCTCTTAAGTTGCAGGGTTTTTTCTCAGTCTCTCTTGGTTGGGGGCATCTTCTGTTTTTACTTAATTTTGCCTTCTTATGAATGTTTCTGCTGCCACTGTCTGGTGCTTGTCTTTGGCCACAGAGCCATACTAGCTAACACTCAGGCTTGGTTTTGCAGCTGGAAAATGAAGGTGTTGACAGAACAGAGGTTCTTAATGTTTTATATGTTCAACTCCTCAATAGCCGTCTGGAAAGTCGTGTTTTTTTAAAAAAATACATAAAATAAAACAGATTTGCACAGGAACCTTGTTCTCTTGACATAAAGAAGCAAGTTTTTTTTTTTTTTTTCCCACTGCAGCTTTAAGGCCCCTTGATACCTGCCCATGGGCCTTTTAGGGTCCTTGGACTTCAGGTGAAGAGCTCCTATACTGGAGACTTCTAATATTTCATCTAGGTCTAATAGTTTAAAAATGTATTAGATCGAAAGTCGTCATCAGGCTGACTGTAGGAAAATGAATTTTTTAGTGACGACTCCTGAAATCCTTTGCCTGAGTTATGTGGTTATCATCAGAGTCAAGGAGAGAACACTCTCACTCCCCAAATGATATGTTCTTGAAGCGCCCTGACCCACAAAGGCAGGCTTTCAGGCTTAGGCTTACCTTAAAGATACTTTATGTTACAGGTCTCTGTAATACAGAAAGCACCTCTAATCCCAGGCATTGATGCCTTTCTTCCTAGATTTGGGCTTAGAGAATTTCCTGGAAGGATATGTTCACATTGCATAGTGCTTTAGATCTGCAGAGTGCCCTCCTCACATCATGGAATAAATGGGCCATACATTTACAGCCGTAGTTCAGAGTAGTCTTAGGATAATTGCTCTTTGGCTGGAAGGGACATTGCAAGTGGTCCAGTCCAGTTTTGTCCTCTGTTTTGTAGGTTCTTGTAGCGCGGGAGTGACTCTAGAACTGGAGGAAAGGCCACTTCTGCTCCTTTCTGCCTAGGTGACCTTACAGAATTCCCTCCCATGTTCTCAGCTTCAGTTTCCTCATTGGTAAAATGGGAGGTTTGCACCAATGGCCTCTGAGGCCCCTTGCTCTAAATCAATGATCTGTGAGGCCCAGAGATGTCAGGTCACTTGCCCTACGTCACCCAGGTCAGAAGCAGTGGAGACAGGCATTGAACCTGGACCTCCTGACTTGAAGGCTAGTTTTCTCTAATATCCAGTGACTAGCAGGGACTTGAGCCTGCCTTCTTGCTCCAAGTCCTCAATTGTTTTCACTGACTTGGACATCACTGTCCACGAGCAGAGATGCCAGAGTGAATTTTCTGGGGGAGCTAGTCTCTAGATTCCACTTCTGGCTTTTGTGAGAGAAGGTTGTGTGAGAAGAGCCAGGAGAAAGACTTGAGTGGAGAAGGATGTGAGAAGGTAATGTGAAGGGTTTGGAATTGGAAAAGAAGGCCAGAGATTGGGTCTGGGGAGGGGAAACATGGAAGGACTTGAAAGTTGAAGGAAGATACAGAGAAGAAGGATTTGTAGTGAAGGATATGAAAAGCCAGAACTAGGGGGGGAGAAAGACTTCTGTGAGGTGGAGAAGGGGAAAGGAGGTAGGGAAGAGGGAAAGAGGAGCCGAGTAAGAGCAGGGAAGGGAAGCAGGATGGACTGAGGCTGCCGAGGTTTTCTTAAGTAGTGAGGTGAGGAGGGCGTGCACTGGAGCTGACACTAATACGCTCCCTCTTGGCAGCTCTCCAGGCGAGACCTGCAGGGATGGAGAATCTACGTTCCAGCAGGTGTGCAGAGTGACCTGAAGGGACCATGGTCAGTGCTTGCATTCCTGCCACAGTCTAGGCTGGAGAAGGGGCATGCACAGTGCTTCTCCTGCCCCAAGAATGGCCTGTTCTCCTTAGGGTATTAATTCATCACACACTCAGGAAGCTGCCCGGGCCCTTAAACTCAGAGCCTCCTGGGTCATAGAGGGGTGAGTATGAGGGAATTTGAAGAGAGAGTCTTTGCTACATCTCTGATTCAGTGCCCAAGTGCCAGAGCGTGAGTGAGTATGGGAGCCTGTGGCGGGTCTGTGAACAGGAGGCTTGTGCCTGTTGGTACTACACTTCATCTCTCATGAAGGAGCAGTGAATGCAGCAGTGATCATTGATAACCTCAAGCACGGGGTCAGCATGGGAATCAGACCAGGAGTGGTCTTTACTCTCGTTTACAGAATGGTATAGATAGGTAACCCTAGCATCTCTTTGTTTACTCTCTCGGCAGGTAGCAGTGGTCCCGCAAGGAGGCGGACAGCTGTGGGTGTTTGGAGGAGAGTTTGCTTCTCCTGATGGAGAACAGTTCTACCACTATAAAGATCTCTGGGTTCTGCATTTGGCCACCAGGACTTGGGAACAAATCAAGTAAGATGCTTGGTGCCCTGCCCAAGTCTTTGCTGCTGTTTTCCCAACTACTTCATTTCTTCCTAGGTTTGTTAGGTTTGTGTCTCAGAAATGCCCGAACTTGGCACAATGGAAGCAAACAGAGCCCTCAGAAAGATACCTCCATGTTAGCTGAAAGACAAAGGAATCGATTTGGAGTCCCTTTATCTAACAGTATATTTGTCACCTCGATGAGCTGCCTTCTGCTGCCTGGCTTTGTTTAACTGCTCTCCATTATCTGCCTTGATCAGCACTGGGCTTCAGCTCTTCTCTTCCCCTGCTCTCAACATCCACATCCATCATATTTTAATGCTTTTTTTTTTTTCCATTGAACCATCTGTCTTTCTTTAAAGGTGAATCCTGGGTTCCGAGATTGCCTGTAATGGGCCTGTTCCCTGCAGAGTTGTGGTGTGATTCTGACAGAAGCCTTCCTTCAGTGTCTGGTTCACAAAGAATTAGTAGAGGGGGCAAGGGCAGGGGAGAGAGAAGCCTTTAAGTTCCTCTTAGAAGGACCAGGCTCTCTGAGGCTGACAGAATGGCATAGATGGGTGACCCCGGCCCTCTTTGTCTTTTATCAGACTTTGGATTTATGTACATATCTATAACGTGATTCTCTCGAAAAGTTGTCAGGGCCTGCCTCCATGGGGGCTGTGTGAGCCTATTTGGAGCCAATGCATCATTTTCTTAGGATTTTTTTTTCCAAATTCTCAGCCATTAATAAAACAAATTCTTGAGACAAGGGAAGTACCCACATAGTGGAATCAGACAGATTTAAAATCAGGAATTAAGGTGCATCGTTACTTTTGCCATAATTAAACAGAGATGACGTTGAGCTTTTTCCTAATGCAGTTTTGAGCCCAGCATTAAATTGCACCGAGACCTTTCAAAAGGGGATCCTACTATCTGTACTTTTCAGAACAGTGAACAAGAAGCTACTTTGGTGTAGCGAAATGAGCAAGAAATGGTGTCTGTTTTGTTATGAAATTAGTAAAGTCATTTAATGGACTGTTCAAATCCAAGTAACCATCCTCACTTTAGGGAAGGTCATTGCTGTTAAAAGGGAGATGTTTAATGCCTACTCTTAGCGCTCAAAAGCAGCAGTGTTGGGCTTGCTCTAATTGGTTTGAGACCTAGAGGTGATAGACTAATGATTGTATACAGAGCTTACCATGCACCTGCAAGGTAAAAATGACCCCACTGACCTTGGTTCATTTGCCAGAGAAGAAGTGGATGGCAGCATTAATTTGTCTCCAGAAGAATAATTGGTTCCATTGGTTATCTTTTGACTGGCTTCTCTCTCTCCCATTTTCCTACTTAGCTTCTTTGAAAAGAAAACAGAATGTTTCAGTCCTCGGTGGATCTGTTTGTAGATGCAGTTAATTCTTTTCATCTGTGAATTGATAATGACTCTCTACAGTGAGACTTGAACTCTTTCTTTTTTCCATTTTGAGAAATTTAATACCCAGACACCAAGGGCAGTATCACCCATCATTTCATTATACTTTTATGCTGTATCATTCCTCCTACCCTCTTTCCAGATAAGCCCTTGAATTCATGTAGAAAGACATAAAGAAGTTTTCCAAGGCATAGGTTTAACAGAATGTTTTTAAGATGTCATCACCTTGTTTGAGATTATGATATTTAGAAGTCTTAAGAGTGCTGTATAAATGTGTGTGATTTTTATTAGTGGGATCATAGATGTAGACCTGGCAGGCTCCTCAGCAGCTCTCTGCTGTAAACCCCCTTGTTTTACAGATGAAGAAACTGAGGCCCAGGGAAGTGAAATCACTTTACTCTCTGGGTCACATTTAGGAAGTAGCAGAACCAGCCATTGAACCTGAGACCTTTTGAGTCCAGATCCCGCTCCTGAGCTCCTGATGCTGTCATCATCTATCATCGTCATCATAGTACATATGAGGGCATAAGGATGCCCAAGAAGGGTGTCTTAAAGTCACATTGCCAGTCTACATTATGAATCTTTAGAATTTCTCCTAGTGTGTCGTTTTGTTCAGTTGCTTTAGAGTAGTTTTTTTTCTTTTCTTTTTATTTATTTATTTTTTTAAAAGCAATCGGGGTTAAGTAACTTGCTCAAGGTTACACGGCCAGGTGTTTCTGGGTGGGTGCTAAGTGTCTGAGCCTGGGATTCGATCCCCAGGTCATACCGACACTGGAGCCGGTGCTCTTACTCGCTGTGCTACCTGGCCGCCCCTCTTTTATTTTTTAGAGGACAACTGTGCCCCCATTTTACAGATGAGGTACAGAAAGCCTGTTATTTCTTAGTAAAAACATTTTCATCCCAATAATAACACAGTGAAGGTTCTCATTTTAGTGCCTTAAGAAAGGACTTGAATTGTATTTTGTGTGTTGAGTCATTGTCTAAAGCCAGTGGTTCCTATTATTTCCTATTTTAAAATAATGTTGATTATTTTTTCCTCCTTTGTGGAGAAAATGATGCATTAACACTTGACCACATGGGAACATTTTAGGGGATGAGATGTAAGTAAGAGCCATTAGGGTTTTTCAGCTGCAGAAAGCCCTTTTTTGTGCTTTGCAAACAAGTGTACAACTTGGGGTGCTATCATTTTAACTTGTGTTCTGTTTAGGGTGTATTAGCCAAAAACATAATCTCCTATTGGGAATAAGTCCATCAAAAGAAACTCTGCTTTGAAGCTAGATGCAGCAGCCTAGCATTGTTGTGTGGCTTTTAATGCTGAAGCCAAGGCTTAGCTGCCATTTTAATTTGACCTCTCAGTCGCAGGCCCTAGATAAAAGGGGCCATAGAAGATCTTTGTAATTCCACCTTGGCTTTGATCCCTCCACATTGTTGTTCCCCGTGGCTGTCACTGTCAGACAGTCTTCTTTTTCTTCTAGTGACTCAGGCTAACCATGAACCAGGAGCAGTTATTGGGGAAATGAATAACATGAATAAAAGTTCCTGAAAGCCATAATTTTCCAGTGTTCAGATCTGCCACCAGGGTTTGAGGAATGAATTTCATAAGTAGATATTGGTTTGTATTTAGTATACGGAAATACTTGAACAGGCTTTAAGGGGACAGTGTATGCCGAGTCCAGAATTGGAAGACAAGGGACAAAGTAAAGGTCAGTCCCAAGCTTGGCTCCCAAATTTGCATTAGTGTTTAAAGCAAACTAACATCTGCGGGGTCCTCGTCATCCATAAAATGCAGTTAACTACCATTTTGCATATGTGTACTGTAATGATGCCCTCAGAAAAGAAACGAAGTTCAGTGTTCAGAATTGCCTGTAGGAAACAGAAATAGTGTCTGTGACATCCTGGTGAGAGATGGCAGCTTCTCTTCTCTTTTTTGTCTCATCATCTTTTTACCTTGCTGTGTCCTTGATATCTGTCTACACAAGGTACTCCTTGGCCTACTCATCTTCCTGGGTCTGTCTGGTTCTTTGGGTAGACACTCAATTTCCTAAAATGTCTTTCCATGTAATCCCTTAAATAAAAATGCCCATTCTGCAAAAAACCAGTTAGATCTTTTGTCCCTGAATTTTTCTTGCCCAGATGCCTATTTCGTACCAGCTAGAAGAAATCTGTTTTCTTGCTTTCCCTGGCCTGGGGAGTCCTACCATTGATGCAGATTCGCCAGTCACCTGCCCCTAGCAGTTATAGAAAGATGCGCAAGGAGTGAAGAGGTTAGGTTGCCTCAGTGGTAGAACAGCTTTTCAGTGGGACCAAGGTCTGGATTCAAGTCTTCTGATTTCAGGCCAGTGCTGCATTTTGTCCTGCACCAAAGTGGTGAGGGAACACAGGTCCTGCTGGAGCAGAATCATTGGGGATGCACCATCTGCCCTCAAGTCTCTGCAGCATGTGGCCTGTGGAAGGGAGAGTAGCCTTGTTCTGCTCGGCCCCAGGGGCTGAGCTGGGCACAGCAGGGGAGGGGAGGTGCAGAGGGGCTAATCGGGGCTTATCTTAGGAGCACCTCCTAACTTCTAGGGACGTGCCAAAGTGGAAGGGGATCCATTGGCACAAAGTGGGCTCCCCCTCACAGGAGACCTTCAGCTAAAGTTCAGGGACCTCTTGTGGGCAGCACGGTGATACTGTGGTTAGAGTATTGGGTTCAGTCATGAAGACATGAGTTGAAATCTAACCTCAGACATTTACTAGCCTTGGTGATCCTGGAAAAGTCATTTAACCTCTCTCCTTGTCTGCCACGGGGATGATAACGGCACCTACTTCACAAGGTTGTTGTAAGGGTCAAAGAATATAACCCATGTTTATACATGTTTAAACCCAGAGTTTACACTTTGTAAACTCTGACATGCTTTACAAGTGTCAGCTGTTACTGTTATCATGTTGTTGTGTAGGGGGGCCTGGCAGCTTCGAAAGTCCCCCCTTCCAGCTCAGACTTGGTCCTGAATAAAGTGTTTTCTTCTCTGATTCCATAAGAGAGTCCTCAGGTCTGGCGCACAGGCTGGCAGAGGCCCCTCTTTGCTACTTAACACACTTACTGAGCAGGGAGGAGGAAAGGCACTTGAGAATAATCACAAGCACTGTTCTGGCCCCTGTTTATACAGCACCTATGGTGTGCTGGGCACTGGGCACTGTCATCTCACTGGACCCTCACAGCAGTCCTGCCTGGTCGGTGCTGTTGGAATCCCCATTTTGCAGATGCGGAAGCTGAGTGAGACGGAGATGGAGTGCTTGTCTGCGGTGGATTTGAGCTGCAGGGCCAGCTCTCTGTCCCCCGTAACCACCAGGAGGGTTCTGAGGGGCTCTTGGAGCCCAGCCTTCCACTGTTGCCTTAGCTCCTGTGATGGTGTGTGGTAATTACCCAGGAACCAGGAGCACTTGAATTTCTAAAGCAGTGGTAGAATCTCGATTTTAGAAATGGAGAATAAAGTAAGTATTGTTTTTATAACAATAATTTTTATAAAATGTGATTTTCACTTCAGGTGGTAACAGCTCTTTATTAGAGCTTCCTTTAATAAGCACAGCACACTTTTAATTGGCAGAGCACGGTATAGCCATGGGAAAATGTAGGCAGACTAATGATTAAAACAGGCCAGACTCTGCGCGGAGCAGGGCTCAGTTTTGGGGTTGCTGAGGTGGAGGCCAGCTGGCAGTGGGCAGACACACTGTTGTATGGGTCGTCGGTTCCCTCGATGTCATAGCTGGCATGGGCAGAACATTGGGCTCACTGTGCTTTAAGTTACGACATACCTGCTCACGTTTTTCTCCTCTCCTCTTCTCTCCCTGCCCGTTGTCCCACGTTGTATTGATCTGAAAGGAAAAAGTGAGATGGAGCAAACACAGAGAAGGAAGATTCTTCTCAGCAGCTCTCTGGGAGGTGACTCTTCCCAGCTCCTTGTTGGTCGAGGCTTCCAGGAACATGAAGAGTCTTGTCTTGTGGGAAGCACAGACACTCATCTTAAGCCTGGCCCTCATTTTACTTTTCAGCTTGATCTGTTTCATTGGTCATTTCTCAGCCCTTAAAAAGATTTATTGACATCTCCTGGTTTTTTTTTTCTCACCTTCATTTATAAATATATTTTTGCCCCTTCCTCTACCTAGATGCCTGTTCCCTATAATAAAGGGGTTGGGGATTTGTCTTGTTTTCTTTTTTTAAAAAGAGGAAAACAGATCATCCCCAGTGAAGTCTGGCAGTAAATGGGCCATTTCCCACCTGTGGTCCCTGACTTCTGCAAGGATGGGGTGGGGGAAGGCACCCCTTGCCGCAGCTTGGTCACTGTCTTATACAGCATGACTAGTTTTCTTTTCTGGCTCTTTCTGTTGACCTTGTTGTGGCCATTGTTTATTTTAGTTTCCCTGGTTCTACTTAACTTCCCTTTTATCACTGATACTTAAGAGTCATGGCCCTCATAGCCGTGTGACCCTGGGCAAGTGATTTACACTCTCTGTGCCTCAGTATCCTCATCTGTAAGACGAAGACCTTCCCACTTATAGATCTCTTCGTCACTTCTTTTGTTACAGTTGTGAACCACAACCTTTTTAACCATTCCCTACTGCACGGACATCCGCAGTGTTACCTGTTCTTGTTGCTTCGTGTACATGGGGGCCAGGTGAAGCCTCCCCCCAGGCATCTCCCCTCTGCTTTCATCTTGTGCGTTATTGGGAGCAAACTCTTGTGTAGGCAATCATCAGTAGTTTGCAAGCTGAACCTTTTTAGAACCTTTGAACACTTAACCCGTGAGGAATGACTCTTAGTCACATCTTTACTTCTGAAGTCTGGGAGATCATCAGGTGAGTGATCTCTGTTTTTGTGGCTGAGGAAGCTGAGGCCATTAGAGCTTGTGTGTACCCAGGCTGAGTTAGAATTTTGTTCCTGATGGGGGGGTTGAGATTGATCTCCTTTCTGTAAAACACACACACACACACACACACACACACACGAGTCTGACAAGCTATATGATGTTATGTCCAGCTCTTGCCGTTGGTCATCTCTCTGCTCATTGGATAGTAGATGTACAGCTGAAAGAGGCCTCAGAGGCCAGCCGGCCCAGCCGCCTTCACTTTACTGAGGAGGGAGCTGAGGCTCCAAGGTTAAGCAGCTTATCTGCTGTTCTACAACTCATAACTCTCTGAGGCAGGCTTTGAGCTCTAGTCTTCCTGACTCCACTGAGCCGTCTCTGTTATGTAGGGCTCAGAGTTTGATTTTCTTTTCATTTACATTATTGTGGTCACTGTGTCTATTGTTTTTATGTTTCTGTTTGTTTCTCTCTGCGAGTTTCTAAAAATTGTCCCATGCTTCCCTGAATTCCTCATGTGCACAATTTCTTAATGTGCAGTAATATTCTACCCATTCCCCAGTTATTGGGCTTTCATTTTGTTGATAGCTCTTCACTACCACAAAGAATGATTCTCTGAACACTGTTATTTATTGGGTCTTTGTTTTTTCCCTCTTTTTTCTTGGAGTATAGGCCTTATTGTGGGATCGCTGAGTCTTAGGGGATGAAAAACTTAGTGATTCTTCTTGCCTGATTCTTGGACCAGTCATCACCAGTGATGAATTAGCATGACTGTTTTCCCATAGCCCTTCCAACATTGACAGTTTTCTTTTTGGGAGGTCATCCTCTTGGTTATTTTTGAAGGGGTGATCTCATAGGTTCCCTTGGTTATTGAGAGATTACATGACTCACTCTTGGTCCACCAGCTATTTTATGGGTACAAGGAAGGACTTGAACTCAGGTCTTTCTGATTCTAGGACTGGCCATCTGTCTGCTGCACACCTTGTCTCTGACTTCAAGTTGCAGATGAAATAATTGCTGAATTGCCTTAGTGGGAGGAGTTTACACAGTAGGAGCTCCCTACGCTGACCGAACCATAGTCCTAGACCATTAAAAAACGAATTTTAAAAGTGTTGGTAAAATTTCCAATTATATAAAAACTGTGCATGGCAGATTCTTTCATAAATCAAAAAGAAGAAAAGAAGTCTTCAGGAAAGCCACTTTAATATACTGGTAGTGAGAGACCAGGTATGCTTGATGGAATTTCAGTACTGGCTGTTTAATATCTTTGAAGGCTAAGGCTGGCATGGTGGTAATATTCCTATCACTGATGATACCTTAAAGCCTACAAAGGGGTGTTGGGGAGACCGCAGTCACTCAGGGGTGTCTCTCCCATTCATTGTTCTAATGACCCAAAGCAGGCAGATTGCCCTGGGATCGGAGCATTGCCCCTCCTACAGTTATTTTGGCAATCAAAGGGCCATATAGTGATGCTCCTTTCTATTCGTGCTTAATGCACACCCATGGCTCATTTTGGTAGTGGAAGCATTTTGATTGACACCATCATAAAGATTTAGAACAGAGAGGAGAAACATATAGCCCAGTGAGAATCAGGAAAACTGAATTCCCAGTGAAGCTGTTATCATTGGTTTCATCACTTCAACATTTTGTTTTATGGGACAAAGGCCAACAGCCACTGCCAAGTGTTGGTCATCTACCGATGTTCTCTCTAGCTTTTTTATTTATTTATTTATTTTAAGCAATCGGGGTTAAGTAACTTGCTCAAGGTTACACGGCCAGTTATTTCTTGGTGTGGTGCTAAGTATCTGAGCCCAGATTTGATCCCCAGGTCATCCTGACACTGGAGCCGGTGCTCTTACTCGCTGAGCCACCTGGCCGCCCATTAACTTTTTATTTTTTAAGTAATAATTACTTAGAAAGCTTTCCTGAGTTGTGCACATAGCCACGCACAAACATGTACCCATAACATTTCAGGAGGGAAGCCAGAAATCAAACCACCCACGTCTGATCATACTCTCAGTCCAGTTTTGTTCGGTGAGGTGGGGCTTTAAGTGCTGAAAGCACTTTTTCCTCTTTTCTTTGACACTACAGGAGGAGCAGAGTATGCAAGGTGCATCTGTATGTCCACAGTCAAAACAGGCAGGAAATTTAAGCGGAGGGAAAGAGGTCTAGCCTGTACACATGTGTGATTTTTTTTTAAATAGCCAGTTACAAAAATTATAATCCAATTTCCTTCATGAATATAGATGCAGAAATTTTAAATAAAATATTAGCAAGGAGATTACAGCAACTTATCTCAAGCATAACACACTGTGACCAAATGGGATTTATGCCAAGAATGCAGGGCTAGTTCAGTATTAGGAAAACTCACTGTAATCACACCAACAGCAAAAGTAACAGAAATCATATGGTTATCTCAACAGATGCAGGAAAATCATTTGACAAAACAATACCCATTCATATTAAAAACATTAGAGAGCATAGGAATAAATGGCATCTTCCTTAAAACAACAGGAAGCATCCACCTAAAGCCATCAGCAAGCATTATGTGTAAGGAGGGTAAGCTAGAAGCATTTCCAGTAAGATCGAGGGTGAAGCAGGGATGTACATTATCACCACTGTTCATTATTGTACTAGAGATGTTAGCTTTAGCAATGAGAGAAGAAAAAGAAAATGAAGGAATTAAAATAAAGAAGAAACAAAGCTTTAATTTTTAGCAGGTGATATGATGGTATACTTAGAGAATCCTAGAGAATCAAGTAAAAAATTGCTTGAAATGATAAACAACTTTAGTAAAGTTGCAGCATATAAAATAAACCCACATAAATTATAGACATTTCTATGTATTACAAAGCCCAACAGCAAGAGATAGAAAGAGAAATTCCATTTAAAGTTACTGTAGATATTATAAAATATTTGGGAGTCTACCTGCTGGAACTATGCACAATTGCAAAACACTTCACACAAATAAAATCAGATCTAAATAATTGAAAAAATATCAGTTACTCATGTGTAGGCCTAGCTAATATGATAAAAATAACAGTTCTACCTAAATTAATTTACTTATTCAGTGCCATACCAAAGTACCAAGAAATTACGTTGTAGAACTAAAAAAATAAGATTCATCTGAAAGAACAAAAGCTCCAGAATATCAAGACAATTAATGAAAAGAAATGCAAGGGAAAGTGGCCTAGCTGTACGAGATCTTAAATTGTATTATGAAGCAGCAGTCATCAGAACTACTTCGTACTGGCTAAGAAATAGAATGGTGGATCAGTGGAATAGGTTAAGTATGCAGGACACAATAGTCAAGGACTATAATAATCTACTATTTGATAAATCCATAGACTCCAGCTTCTGGGATAAGAACTCACAAAAACTGCTGGGAAAACTGTAAAATAGTATGGCAGAAACTAGGCATAGACCAGTGTCTTACATTCTATTCCTAGATAAAGTCAAAATGGGTACCCAATTTAGATATAAAGGCTAAAGTACGAGAGCAAGGAATAGTTTACCTGTCAGATCTATATTCTATCTAGGGAAGAATTTATAACCAAACAAGAGATAGAGAACATTATGAAATACAGAATGGATGATTTTGATTACATTAAATTAAAAAGGCTTTGCATAAACAAAGCTAATGCAACCAAGATTAGAAGGGAAGCAGAAAACTGGGGGAAAATTTTGATAGTGTCTCTGACAAAGACTTCATTTCTAAAAGAGAACTGAGTCAAATTTATAAGAATACAAGTCATTCCCCAGTTGATAAATGGTCAGAGGATATGAACAGTCAGTTTTCAGATGAAGAAATTAAAGCTATCTATAGTCATATGAAAAATTGCTCTAAATCATTAATGATTAGAGAAATGAAAATCAAAACAACAGAGGTACCACATCACACCTATCAGATTGACTAACATGACAAAATATGATAAATGTTGGAGAAGATGTGGGAAAATTGAAACACTAATGCATTGTTGATGGAGTTGTGAACTAGTTGATCATCATTGTGGAGAGCAATTTAGAACTATGCCCAGCGCATTATAAAACTGCATATCCTTTGACCCAGAAATACCACTTCTAGGTATGTATATACCAAAGAGATCATAAAAACAGGAAAAGGACCCACATGTACAAAAATATTTCTAGCAGTTCTTTTTGTGGTGGCCAAGAATTGGACATTGAGAGAATGTCCATCAATTGGGGAATGACTGACCAAGTTGTGGTATATGAATGTAATGGAATACTATTGTGCTATAGGAAATGATGTGCAGGTGAACTTCAGAAAAACCTAGAAAGACTTATATGAATTGATGGTGAATGTAATGAGCAGAACCAGGAGAATACAGTAACAGCCCCATTGTGCAATGACTGACTTTGATAGACTCAGCCCTTCTCAGCAGTGCAAGGATATAAGACAACTCCAAAAGACTCATGATGCTATCCACACCTAAAGAAAGAGCTATGGGGTCTGACTGCAGATGGAAGCAGACTATTTGCTCTCCTTTTGTTTTGTTTTGTTTCTTCTTTCTCGTGGTTCCTCCCATTAGTTCTAATTCTTCTTTACATCATGAATAATGTGAAAATATATTAATACGAACGTATAAGTAGAGCCTTGCCATCTCGGGGAAGAAGAGGAGGGGGAGAAAATTTAACGCTCAAAATTTTATGGAAGTCAATGTTGAAAACGAAAAATAAATTAAATATTATAAAAAGAAAGAAAAAGAAAAAAAGCCAGTCATGCAAGAGACAAGACTTTCACCCACAAAACTGCGTCAAGCAAAGTATTGATCCCATTGTAGCTGGAATGATGGCTCCTCCTTGTCCCGGGCTGCCCAGGTACCTGGACATTTTGTTAGGGTAGACAAACCAGTACGTTCCATCATCCCAAATTTAACCTCTCCAAAACTGAATTAGTCATCTTCCTTCTACCATATTGCTTTCTGATTTTCTAATTTCCCTCTTTCATTCTCCTAGGCACCCAAATTATAATCCTTGGAGTTATCTTTGGCTCCTCCCTCTCCCCCCTTATCCAGTTAATCACCAATTTTGAGTCTGTTCTATATTCAGAGCAGCTCTCCCATCTCATGCTGGTACTATTTCAGTAACTCCTAACCGGGATCTCTGCCTAGAATAACTTCTTCTAATCCAGTATGAAAATGTTCACGAGGATAATCCTGAATGACCCCTACCATCCTGTCAGAGACCTTTCAGAGCTGTTACTGACTCCTGCTAACAGCTAATGCCCAAATTCCAGCAAGATGATATTAACGTTAGTAATAATAATAGCATTATTAATGAAAATAACAGTAGCTAATGTTTACATAATACTTTGTGCCACATTCTGGGTTAAATGCTTCCTGGGAAGGAGGTGCTGTCACTATCCTCATTTTTTAGGTGGGGTAAACAGAAGTAAAGTGACTTACCCAGGATCACACAGGAAGTTCCAGAGACCAGCTTTGAGGTCAGGCCTCCTTGACTCCAGGCTTAGTGCCATCCCCTGGGCCATCCGGCTGCCCCTCTCTCCTGAAGGTTCTGTGTTCCTGCTGGGTGGGTTTATTCACCCACTTGGAGTTTCCTTGGCCCGTCCTGCCTTTGTGTTCTTGCTCATCTCCTCTGGAGTGTATTCCCATGTTCTCCAGGTACCTAAGGTTTCCTCTCCACAAAGCCTTCCCAGCTCACAGATCACTTAGAGCTTCGGTGGAGTAGTTTTGTGTGCCTCTGGGTGGGTGTGAGTGGTTGGGTGGATGCTAGTCCATGAAGTCTCCTGCCCCCCACAGGGGGAAGAAGGAGAAGGGAATAAGCATTGATAGAGCACCTGCTGTGTGTCAGGCTGTACAGTGTAAGTGCTGTACAAATATTATCTCATTTGATTTGTATGACCTCTTGAAGTCTCTTAGGATTCTGATTTTGCAGATGAGGAAACTGGGGCAAACAAGCTAAGTGACTTGCACAGGACCACCTAGCTGATAAGTGTCCAGAGCTGGATTTGAACTCAGTTGTCCCTGACTCCAGGCCCAAAGCTCTAGGCTTTCAGTGAGGACACAGAGCAGTGTGGGGCACGAATTGATCTGGGAATGTAATAAGCATGGCTGGAGCCCTTCATGAAATAGTGATCCCAGTCCTGGAGAGCTGGCCTCAGGGTGTAAAAATCCTGTTACCTTGTCATTGTTGACTTAATGAGTTTGTAGTCCGCTTAGACCTCCAGGTCTTTTTCAGCTAGAATGGTATTTAATCCTGCTTCCTTCCTCTTGTGCTTGTCAAGTGTTTTTTTTTTTTAATCTAAGTGTGTAGAGCAACAGAAATCACATTGATATCTAATTGATATTTTGTGATGATTTTGACCAGTCTAAATTAACTGCCACAGCAAGGAGACCTGAGAGCCCACAGACAGAAGCCAGTCACTGGCCTGTTGGTGGACTTCCTTCTCTTCCCTCATTTGCACTTAGAGTCGCATCTGTCCCTCTTGTTGCCTGTTAGATCTCTCTCATCACAGTCTGAGAAAGTGCCCTGCCAGTGTGAGCTGTTAGATCTTGAATTTGTCACTGCTGGCTGTTAGCATCCTTGCACTGCTTCCTTAAGCAGTTAGGTTTCAGCAAGCTCAGTTACTGAATGAGCTGTTTTCTCCTGTTTTCCTGGCTGTATCCCTTGTACCCGACATAGAGTAGGGCCGGGTTGGTTGTTGATGCTGTCTTGGGACAATGACCAGTATTTGATTTTTAAACAAAATTAATGACAAAATGTCTCTTACAGCCCCCACATACAAGCGAACTTGACTGTAGAACATTGTATATATTGCCAGACTCCAACAAGGGATTGGTTAGTGTTGATAAAATTGACTTTCCCCCCCCTCTTTTCTTGGTTTCAAGAGATGGCTTTCTGGGTAAGGGGTGGGGGAGAGAATATAGTCCAAAATAAAGGTGATGTAAAAACAAGACACTGGAATTTAAAACAAACAAACAAAAAAAAAGACTAGTAAGACTAGTAAGTTAAGAAGGAACAGCTATTTGCAGATTTGGGAATTAATTTATTTTATGCTTCTACCTGGAACCCAAAAACTGAGGGGGAGTCTTTGCCAAGACTAATGCCTCTGATGCACCTTGGTGTCATATACATTTGTTACAGAGGTCGCCATTGAGGCCTGCTGGAAGGAGGAGCAGGCTGCCTCTCTGTTGCTTTGGGGAGTGTTCTCCGAGTGCCAGCTTTCCCTGTTGGAATGCCGTGGTTCTAAAGCTACAGAAAGCCCAACTCCCACAGTATTACACATGTATTTTTGTGCTGTGCATAAAGGCTTCTTGCTGAGTGGGATACATTAATTTTTAACGACTCTACATTTAGGAGTGATGGCAGTTGAAAAGCCTCTTGGAATTTCAAATATAAACTGGCTTTTTGGTGGTTTTGTTTTTTTCTGGAGGGGGAGTATAGGAAGATGTAATCTTTTTATAGCAAAATTTCCCCTTTTTTTAGTTACAAAACACAATAGAACTTGGCTGCTGCCATTAGAGTTAACCGTGTGGTCGTAGCTGACTCAGCTGGGAAGTCAAAACAAGCAGTAGAATTGTCAATACACTGGAGCCTTGTGTGGAGAAGCCAGTGGCAGGTCCTTACCCTTGAGCATGTGAGGGCTGTGGTGCATCACACCAAAGACTCGGTCTCCTGCTGACTTTTTATCTGCTGCATTCAGATTATGTTCATTCAAACTCACAGAAGCTTGACTGTACGAGAAAGGTGGTTGTGGCATCAAGCACATCTTTTCTGGAATGTTTTCCCTTCCTTTCTCAGTTCTTTGGTTTAATGAAAAGTTTGTTCCATAGAGTACACACGTCTCAGAATTGACATTACTCTGGGATAACACATTAGTAATAACAATAGCTGTTATTTACACAGTACTTTAAGGTTTGCAAAGCACTTCACAATGACTATTTCATTTGATCCTCATAACAACCCTGTGAGGTAGGTGCTAATATTCCCATTTCATCGATAAAGGAAACTGAGGCAGGCAGGCGTTAAGTGACTTGCTTAGGGTCACACAGCTAGTGAGTGTCCAAGGCTGGATTTGAACTTGGGTCTCCCTGACTCCAGGCCTGGTGCTCTCTCCACAACACCGCCAATCTTTTGTAACATCAGAACACTCTTTACATGTTTTTCGTTCTCTCCTTATTTGAATCTCTGTGATGTGCAGTTTGCTGAGGTACACTTGAGTCCCTTTAGATTCCCAGGCTTCAGGATTGTGGTGTGATAACAAGTGACATTAGATACCCCCCTTTGGCCTAGAGTCACGGGTACATTTGACTCAGTACATTTGACTCAGTAGTCCATAAGTACTGGTGTATCTGCTGTTCAGTGAGCATTATGTGAAATACAGTGTCTTCCTCACATGAAATCAAACTGGGGAGAGAGTTGTGTGACATTTAAAAATCGAAGAACATTCAGTGATCATTGGGCGCCTCCTGTGTGTAAGGCATGGCCCTAGGCCCAGAGGTGAAAGCCAGTTCAGTTTCTGCCCTGAGGGAGGCTGGAGTACAGGAGATGGCTGCCGTATATCCCAGAAGCATGATCTGAGATAGAGCAATGGGGACAGAGGTTATGAGATTTAGAGAAAACACTCCAGGAAAACGGGAGGAGGGATGCTTTCATCTGGGCGTGATGAGAGAAGCCAGCACCCAGGCTGAGCCTTGAGGAGAGACTGTCAGGAAAACATCTTCCATCGCACGGTAGAGCTTGGAAGTGCCATAGGCATTCCGAGGGAGGAAGCCTTCCACTGTAATTGCTACATATGAATCTATACATGCCCAGAGAGGGGACCTGCCGTTACCTTGTGACTGTTTTCTTGACTGTGTTCTCTGCTGCCTCTTTGGAGCAAGGACGTGCTAGAGAGCCCGGCTTCTCAAAGGCGAAGCTTCTCCTGCAGTTCTAGTTGTCTGGAACGCCTTCCTTCGCCCAGTGGTTTGGCCACAGGCTCTTCCCTCCAAGGATCAGCTTTAGAGCGGCGCTTCTTAAACCATAGGTCACCACCCTGTTGGCCACAGTAAAAGGTTTCTGAATGTACAGGCCAAAAATTAACTTAAATTCAAAGCTTAATGACTCTGCAGTGTTTCTGGCAGCACTTGGCCCTGTAGTCTCAAGCACCTTCCCTGCAGCATGCTCACTTTGCACTGCACATGCCCTCAGGCGCCACCCACCACTGCCAGAATGTGAAAAGGATTCTTGAGGAAGCCCAGAGAGAAGCTCAGTCAGAAGGCACCATGTCTTGGGTGTTCTTGGTGGCAGCAGTTCCGTAAGGCTGGGTGGAGAATGGGTGGAGAAGTGGCCTTTTGTGCCTTTGGAGAGAGGACACAGGGATCCAGCGTTCTCTCTGCCACACAACCAGCAGGTGGTCATCCCGGCTGTACTTGAAGACCTTTAGTCAGGGGGAGCCCATTCACACCTGAGGTGGCCCATTCTCCTTTTGGAGCAGGTCTCATTTTAGGAGCTTTTCCTACCTGTTGTTCCTGTTTCTACTCTCTGGGGCCAAGTAGACTCTATATAAGTTCTTCTGTGGGATAGCCCTTTGGAGATACCTGAAGACATCACTGTTCCCTGAATCTTCTCTTTTCAGGCCAAACACCTTTTTGCATCTTGAATGTCATCTACTGTTTGCTGTCGCTGGTTTTATTTCATCTGCAGATTTGATAAGCCTACTGTCTATACTTTTATCCAAATACTTTATTAAAAATAATAAATAGCAAGGAGCTATGCATAGATCCCTGAGATTCTCCATGGGAGCCCTCCTTCAGAGATGCAATGGAAACAGGACAATACTCTTTGAGACTGGCTATTCATCCAGTTCCGAGAGCCTACCAAGTGGGAAAGACTTCAGACGTAGGCTGGATGACTGACTTTTGAAGTATCAGAATAAGAAGATAGTCTTGCCAATTCATGACAGAACCAAGGCCAGGACCCGGCTCCCCTGGCTCTCAGTTACTTGTTCATGTCACCGTGTTACCTGGTTCCTCTCACTGGTGATTATAAGTACCTTGGTGACTTCATGAATCTCACATGGAGACATTGTCTTGAACCTCTTTCTCTAGAAGCACATCTTTTTGCAGAGCATGTTTTATAAGATGAAGTTATCCTGTGAAGATCTCCTTCATCTTGGCACTTCTCTCTACTCAGAATACATCTGCCCGATGTCCAGCCTTTCTTTGTCTATTGAGTGGTGACTCCAGCTAGCAGGGCTAGCCTCTGCTTAGTGTTCCTGACTCTCTGACTTCCCAAGCGGTTTTCTTGATTTATCCCCAAACATTCACAGTCACAAATAAGGGGTGCCACATTAGCTAACCCAGCAGCCTTGAATGAAAGCTATTGTAATGTTTGTTGTTTTTTAAATGCTATTGTCTTGGGTAGAAAAGTTTTTTTTTTTTTTAATTACATAATTAAAAGAGCTCTTAGTTACCAAACCCTGAAATCTATTCAGGGACCAATTTATTTATAAGTCTCTGGGCAGTTCTCCTCTATTTGTCTCTTATGGGAGTTGCTTTTGCTTTAGCTGCTTAAAGTGATGATAGTTTTTCTTCCTTATGCTTGAATACCAAGTAAAAATTATGCCTTGGGACTAGGGGAAAGAATATGAAAGATTAAGTACCTTAATTTGAAATTCTATGAGTATGCAGGGAACTGCTGCTCTTCTAGTGTCCTCCAGAGAAGCAAAGGGGATTGGGGAATTAAATGGAACTAAATGTGACTTTGCCTTTGCCCACCTCACACCCCAGCTGTCTTATAGGAGGCTGGTTTTGTCAGGAGTGGGTCAAGATGATGTCAACCAATGGAGTCTGTGTTGAAAGTTTGGAGCCAGAATGTTTGCTGTTGTTGAGGCCGTAAGGCCATCACTGTTCTCCTAGTGGCTGCTTACTCTTAAGTTCAAGCAAAATAATTGAGAAAAAAGTCTCTTGAATATAGTAAACATGATGCGATAGTAATATAATGTCATAGCAATGTAAAACATGTTAGTGATGTGGTCAAAACAAATCATTTTAAGCAATTACCAGAACACTGGCCCCCGTGAGCTGTGGACCCCACATGTACATGGTGCGATTTGGATTTGGTAATTTTGGGTATGAGTGATGTGGGCTTTGTTCTGTAGTTCTATATTTTAAAACATAGTAGTAAAACAATAATTTAGCATTTTTAAAGGTAGCATATTAAACATATACCAGGCAGCACAGTGCAGGAAGAAAAAATGAGAGAGGCTAAAATCTTATGGATGACCCTGAAGTGCTTTTATACCTTTACATAATAAATGTTTTCTTTGAGAAAATGCCAGAGGCACTGGACATGGGGAGGGCCCAGTAATCATTTTACCAAAAAATGAAAAGGATTATAATTTAACATGAAAGAATGACTTGTTGATGTGGAAGTTAACCTGAATCAGCTGTCTGCATTTTGTCAGGCCATTGCCTCATTAGATCAAATATCATATAGTATGCAGTAAAAACTACACAGTCCTAAACTAAACAAGGAATTTATAAGGAAAGGTGGATAAATGCCCATAAAAAAGACACCAAAAGAACCTAAAAAACACCTTAGTCAAGCTTGCCAAGCAAAGAAAGATAATACTGCAAGAAGATAAACTCATTGGGAAAAATCTTAGCAAGACAGATGATTATGAAGAGTTTCATTTCATAAAGTGGAACAAAGAAGGGAAGGATAAGAAAACTTGTCAGGAAATCCAACTGAACAAAATCATTCTGAAGGCATTTGAGGTAAAATAGAAGGAAGAAAAAGGGAAGAGATCAGCAGAATTGTTAAAAATGTTATTATTGGTGTCTTTTTTTATGACCATAATTTCCCCTGGTATCCTCCCCTACCATAGAGCGGTCTCACATCACAAATCATTGGGTTTTTTTTTTAAAGAGCATAAGTGATCAATACATTGAAAAAGTCTGAAAATATGTGCAACATACGACCTTTGTGGACTTCCCACCTCTGAGAAAAAGCAGAATGAGGGTGGCTTCTCAAGTCCCTTTCTTTGAGCCATACTTGTTCTTTATAATTTGGAAACATTTCAGTTTTCCTTTTTTGGGTGATGATTCTTTCCATTTACATTGTTGTAGGCCTTGTATATTTCTTTGGCTTTTTTTTACTTCACTCTGAATTAGTTCTTGTAGATTTTCCCATACTTCTCTGTATTCATCACATTTGCCACTTTACAGCATAGTTAATATTCAGTTACATTTATGTATCAAAATGTGTTCAGTCTAGTTGGTTTCTGAGTTTTTGCTACTGCAAAAAGTGCTTATATAAGTATTTTAATGTAACGTGGAGGGGGTGGGTGCTTTCTTGCCATCAGTGGTTTCCTTGGGGTTTGAGCCTAGTAAAGGGATCTCTAGGTCAAAGTGTATGAACTTTTTAGTAACTTCATTTGCTTGATTCCAAATTTATTTCTAATAAGGTTATACTCATTCATAGCTCCACCAAATATGGACATTTTAACGTGCTCATCTCCCCACAACTCTTCCAGCAGAGATTATCCCCATATTTTGTCACCTCTGCAAATGCAGGATGTGAGGTGAAACCTCAGGGCTCTTTTGATTTGTGTTTTTCTTAGTATAAATCATTCAGAGCTTTCTTTCAAATGGTTGCTAACAGTTAGCAATTCTAAGAATGTTCATATGCTTTGCATATCTATTGGTTAAAGGTTCAGGGGCATCTACGTGTGTGTATGTGTGTGTGTGTGTGTGTGTGTAATATGTGTATATATTATATATGTGTGTGAGTATGTGTATATGTACACACACATAACACATGTCTTCCAGTTATTTCTGTATCTTGCATGCTAAACACTTATCAGAGAAATTTGTTACAAAGATTATTTTTTCCTCTAGCTGACCCTAATCTTTCCTTCTCTTGCTATCTTTGCCTTACTTATAAATCCATTTTTCATCCTCACTGTGACCCTCTCCCTTCTGTTGTTTCCTCTAACTCCAGGCTCTGGCTTATTTCTCCCTTTATAGCTAGGATCCTGTAGTTGAGATTAATATATGACCATTAAAATGTAAGTCTTAAAATGCTATGTAAATATGAACTTTTGCTATAATTAACCTGTTTGATTGTACACAGTATTTTGATCCCTTACCCCTTTTTCCTAATCAGTCAATGTGTGGAATGACTTACAGTGACGTTTCCCCATTCTGAATATCATATATACATTCTTATTACTTCCTTGTATTTTGTAACTCAGTTCAGTATTGTTTCCCCATATATATGTAAGTCATTGTATATTTCAAGGTAATGTAAGAGCTATTGAATATTAATACATTAATACAATTGATTGGATTAACTATTGAGACCAAATTAGAGGTGTTTCTAGATTGGGGAGTTTGGGGAAAGGAATGGTAGTGTGAAAGGTAACAAAGGGTTAAGTTTCTACAGAACTGCAAGAATTGCTGAACAAGACTGCTGATAAAAAGTAACAGGCAGTAACCTTGGAGGAAGTTGAGTTCCTAGTCCTTGGGGGATTTGAGGCAGTAGCCTTGGAAGGGAGTTGAGTTCCCAGAGAACTCCTAGATAATACTAAAATGAAACAATGTAGAATGGAAGGAGCTGATGGCAGCAGGTGGATTTGACCAATCAGGGAACAGGCAGTGGCCTTGAGGCACCCATGCCCACATAAGGATGTATCTAGGTTAGACTGAAGGGGGTACAGTATTCTGAGGTTGTTACTGCACTTGAGTAGTGGACCTCATGTATTATGTATGTTATCTAACAAGATTAGAGCCTCATTAGTAATAATTAGGTTAATGTTTGGGAGGGTTGTGTAACGTTACCTTGCTTATTTAACCCAGCTTTGGCTTCTGTACCTCGGCCTGCTCTCTCTGGGTGCTGTCCCAGAGACTGGACCGCCTGCTTCTTGCAAGATTCTAATAAATCTTCTACCTTCACTTTGAGAGTTCTCTGAGTAGTCAGTTTGGATTAGGGTCTCTGTATCCCACACAGTTAATAAATATTAAGTGCCTTAATTGGAGGGTAACTGATGGCTCACAAACCTGTGATTGAGTTAGAGGGTATCTGTCTCAGGCATGTGAAGACTTTCCCCAGTGGCATGGGTGGATGAGAACAGTAGTGGCCAGGAAGGTAGCTGAAGCCAGGGGCTGTGGAGGGCTTAGAGCTTGGTCAGACATTGAAGATGCCAAGGCTATCCGTTGCATTCCAGGCTCTCACCACTCATCTTGATTTTCTCTTGCTGCTAGACCTTGGTGACTGGAAGAAAGAGTGGGACTGATGGCTTTGCAACCCTGCCTCACTTAAATCCCATTTACTCTGGTCCTCTTTGAGGGTGAAGGATAAAAACAAGGAAACAGCTACAACAATTAAGTATCTTCTGTGCTCCAGGAACTGTGCTAAGCCCAGGGAATACAAAAAAAGGCAAAAATGGTCCCTGTCCTCTGGAAGCTCACCCTGTAATGGGGGAAGTGACAAGCAAACAAACAGGTGTGAAAAAGCTATCTACAGGATAGATTGGAAATAATTAACCAAGGGAAAGGACTAGAATTAAGGGCAGTTAGGAAAGGCTTCCTGTTGAAGGCGGGATTTTGGTTGGGACTTGAAGAAAGCTAAGGAAGCCAAGTGGCAAATTGAGGAGGAAGAGCTTCATAGGCATGGGAGGACAGCCAAAGAAAATGCCCAGAGTGAAAATAGGGTGTCTTGTTTGTGGAACAGCCAAGAGGCCAATGGTACTGGATTAAAGAGTAGGTGTTGGGGGAGTGAGGTATAAGAAAACTAGAAAGAAGGGGCTGGGTTAAGGTATGAAAAGCTTTGAACGCCAAACAAAAGATTTAAAAACTTGATCCTAGAGGCAATAGGAAGACACTGTAGTTTATTAAGTAGAGGAGAGTAAAATGGGCAGCCACTTTAGTGGCTGAATGCAGGGTGGACTGCAGTGGAGAGAGACTTGAGGCAAACATCCACCAGCAACTATTACAATGATTTAGGCACAAGATGATAAAGGCTTGAAATGGTCGTAGTCACATCAGTGATGAGAATAGATTATTATAGAAATGCTTACAGATTTAGTCCATTCCACATTTGATTATTATACTTATATTTTCATGTGTAAATAGATGCTTTCATCTGGCTGGGCCTCAGGCCAAGGTTTTTAAAGATTCATTTTCCCCTTCCTTTCTTTTTGGTGTTTTTTTTTTAGGGGGTGGAGAGGTGGGGGACAGTGAGATGAGTGATACCGATTGTGCTGTCCATCTCTCTAATGTTTTGCAAATGATCTTGTATTCAGAACCAGTGTAGCATTTTACTCTCTTGCCTGTTCATTTAGGAGATCAAGTGTTTGTTGTTAATTTTAAGTTTTTGGCCTTCTCATAGTGCTTGTTTGACTTTTCTAAGAAATATTAGTAATCAGAATCAATGTCTTTACTTTCATCTATTTCCAGTTTTTCTATAACAGTCTCTGTGACAAAATGTCATCTATCCTTCACTTGAAGACTTCTAGTGAGGGAGAACTCACTATTTCCAGAGATACTTTTTGCTTTTTGGTGCAACTTTAATCATTGGGAAGGCTTTTGTCTTTTTTTAAACATTGAGCCTAAATCTGTCCCTCTGTACCGTTTATTTATTGCACTTAGTTCTCTCTGGGGCCATCCAGGCCAAGTCTACTTTCCTTCCAGTTGTATAACTGAGTGTGTGTGTATAAGTAAATATGTGTACAGGGCTCTTTTTTCTTTTTTTTTTTTTTTAACAACCTGTTTTATGGTTGCCTTGGTCATAGAATTCTTCACCTAGTGGCCTGCCTTCAGTGGATAGTCTTTATTACCTGGAGTGTAAAAATATAGAATTGTCTTAAGGGAATTGAAAGGATAAATTTCCAGACTTAAAGGGATAAACTTCCAGACATAGTAAGTTAATACTGATAGAAAATTTTATTCTACACAGGTTGGAAAATTCTTTTAATTAATGGAACTAAACTTTATTTAGGGAAATTTTTTGTTTTGTTTTGATGCTTTTTTTTCTTTTTGGAGAGGGGAAGGCAGGGCAATTGGGGTTAAGTGACTTGCCCAAGGTCACACAGCTAGTGTTAAGTGTCTGAGGCTGGATTTGAACTCAGGACCTCCTGACTCCAGGGCTGGTGCTCCATTTGCTGCACCACCTCGCCGCCCCTACTTTGATGCATTTCTGATTCCCTATCTGAATTTGTACCCAGATTCTCTATATTGAGTGATGTCTATGATGTCTAATCATTTAGGTGGAAAATGAGGAACAGTGAACTACAAATGCTGTGACAGTTTTGAAAAACTAGATAATGCTAACTGAAGGAAGAGCGCTTTTAAAGACACCTCTGATCGTTGTTTTTCAGCATAAATGACTACATATAAGGTATAACTAATAAATTATTAATAGTGTATATAACCACCATGTCCCTTCAGTACTTTTCATTCTTTTAGATTTCCAATTTCAGCTTCCTAAAAATCTTCCCTGAAGAGGAGATGATTGAAAAGGGACTTGAAATCTACTGCCAGCCTTTCTCGTTGTTGCACCACTGATATATAAGTGGTGACATAGAATATACGATAATTTCATAAGCCACAATAACCTTCTAAATCCTGGACCTATGCCACTTCACAACCTGAAAAAGGAATTAAATAGCCCAGATGTGGTCTGCTGCCTCTGTAAAGCAGAAAGGGAATCCTGTAGAAGTGTCTGTGAGAATTTTGTCTCCTTCTCATTCTCTAAACATGAGAGTGGGCCATACTATAGCATTAACCTTTTGTCAGCAGATAAATACATTAAATTAAATAAAATGTGAGATGATCAAGAGCTAAACCTGAAAAATAACAGGAGATCTTCATGGGCTTCTTTTGTTTGAACAAGCTTTCTCATTTCTGTGTGAGAACTTAGGAATGATGGCTTAGCTTTACCTAGACCCTGGTTTTCCGGGGGTACACTTAAATCATAAGCCAGCTGTACCCATTTGTAATGTTACCATTAACATTAATTTAATTTAAATTTAATTTAAAAATTTAATTAATTTAAGATCTTCCCCCCTCAATTAATAAGCCTCACATGGAGCCCAATAAGGGAAGCTTGCTTAGGGGAGGCTTGCTTGTGGGAAGGCTTTCACACTTTTTGCTAATTTCTAATTAGGCACTGAGTCATGAAGGTTTGACATGCCTTCTGACTCTGAGAAACGTATGTATATTCTTGAGTTGTTGTTTTGCTTTGGGGGCTCTCTTATGAGAATCTTGTGATTCTGGGGTCGAGATTCTGAGTGGCTGCATGTGTATGTTCAGAGCTCCCTGACTGTTCAGATGTCAAGGCTCTTTCTATCCAAGGATATATGTAAAGTTTATAGTTGATCCAGGCATTCAGAGCCCCGTCTGTTGGTTTTTATTTCTCTGCTTGTATTTTCTCTGAAGTTCAGGGTGCTGACTTCTCCCCTCAGCTAGTGAATGTAATTTTAAAAGATTGTTGTCCTCTTGAACAGCTAGCTATCTTTTCTAGTAAAGCAGATCTGAGAACCTGTGCTAGCAGCCATCCTGGGTATACCAGTGTAGTTGCTGCTACACAATTAAGTAAAATATTTTTTAAAACCCCAACAAACCAAAAGACACAGTTTATGATTTCATAGTCATATAAACTTTTTAAGGTTAACTTAAAGATTATTATGGTATTAACCATAATACTTCATTACTGTTCATGGATTGCATACTAGGCACATGGCACTGAACCTCATTACAGTATCTTTTGAGCATTTAGTGAATGTAAAGCAGACTGTTATCGTTTTCTTCAGAATGTCTTGGGGAAAAAAATGTATATAGGAAGTATTGGTTTGTACACCTTTGCCTATTCAACTGGAAGAGGGTTAAGATTGTCTTTGGAAGGAAAAGCTAGAAGACTTGGGAAACACTGGAGCCTGACTTTTGAGGAATTTTATATGAAAACATTATTTTGTTATAGGACTTAGTTTTGATGAGAAGCTAGGGAAGAAAACTGAATATAAAATATAGCCATTGGTATAAATGCCTAAGATAACTAGTGGAGTTTATTAGGAAAAAGCATTAATAATAATAATTTCTTGGGAGTTGTCACTTAATCTGAGTTTTTCAAATGGTTCCCTTGCAAAAAAGTAAATTATTAATGTTATTTGCTCTAAATTTCCTGCTGTAATGAGGCACATTTTAAATCTTACATCCTGAAAAAATTATATATACATATATATGTAATTTTTAAGTATAATTTGAAATTCCATGTTACTCTTTAAGACACATCAAATTTATCTATTGTCATTATTAAATATGTGCTGAATAAAAATCTAAAAATTTGCTACTGGCTTTATTATTTCTAAATCTAGAGCTTATGTAGCTAAGAAAAATAAATAACTTTTTCATTCAGAAATAATAATACTGTGAAATTCTTTCATAATGCTAGTGTCAGAGAGCAGACCTAATACCCACTTTAGGGAGAATGTTGGAGTAGCTTTTTTTAAAATAGTATTTAGTTATCTTACAGGGACATGATACTTGTGTTGGGAGTTACTCAAGTTAAGTAAGGGCATTCTAAGAGAACACCAGGGTATCCTTGATGAATTCAAGTCACCTTCCCTAGATGAACTACAATCCTAGGTCCTGAAAGAACTGGCAGATGTCATTGATGAACATAATGGTATAGAATAATAATAATAATGATAAAGATAATAGAAAACAAGAGAGGTACCACAAGATTTAAAAAGATCAAATGTCCTAATTTCCAAAAAGGGGAAGAGAACAAAATCTGTAAACTATGGGCCAGTAAACTTGACTTTATTTCTTGAGAAGAATCTAGAATGGATCATTTGGCAGCCATGCAGAGGGTTGCCAAACATCTAGAAAGGGAATCTCCTTATCTTTTTGGGTAGGGTTACTAAACTAGTAGATGAGGGGAATGCTGGAAAAGACAGAGAGATGGCTTAGACAAATAATGTACTCGGATGTTCTGACTGTTGCATATTCTGACTCAGGTCATTGTTAATGGAATCAGTTTCAACGTGGAAGCAGGTCCTCAGTAGAATGCCCCAGGGATATGTGCTTGGTCCCGTGCTGTTTTTTATCATGGACTTGTTTAAAGGCATTGATGCTCTGAGCATCAAATTTGCAAATGTCACAAGTTCAGATGACAAGGCTAGAAGATTGGGCTGGATTTAATAGATTTAATTCAGTAGGAATAAATGTAAAGTCTGGCACTTGCATACAAAAACAATCAGCTTTCCATGTCTAAGATGAGGGAGTTGTGGCTAGGCAGCAGCAGTTCAGAAGATTGTGTGGGGGTTAGGGGACCATAGGCTCAATATGAGTCACCAGGGTGATGTGGAATCCTCCCCCCAAAAAACTTTATGGGACCTTGGGCTACATAAAAAAGGGCTTAGCTTCCAGGAATAGAAATGTGATAATCCTTCCCCCTGTTTTCTGTCCTTATGAGACCAACCTCCTGGAACATATTACGTTTAGTTCTGGGTGTCATCATTTAAGAAGGGCATTGGCAAACTGGGAAGTGCAAAGGAGCAGTCAAGACAGTGAAAAGCCTTGAGTTAGTGGTGGATAAGGATCGATTGTAGCAGCCAGTTCATGTTTTTTAGTTTAGAGAGCAGAAGATTCAGGGGGGATGCTGTTGCTCGCTCTAAATATCTGAAGGATTCCCTATAGAAGGAATTTGACTTCTACCATGGGCTAGAACCATCAGTAACAGTGGGGGGAGTTACAAAGAGGACTCCTTGGTCATAATATCAGGAAAAATTTCCTATCAACTGGAGCTGCTGTAAAGCCATGCACAAGCAGCTTTCCAGAGGGCTGCTGCTGTAAACAGCTTTCAAGGTTCTGATTACATAGTATAGCAAACTCTGTTCAATAACAAATCAGAGCAAATATTCACAGAAAATCAAAATACAGCATTCACCATGTCACAATGCAACAACTTACCACTAAAATGGCCGCATAGTTTTCACCAAGTGGTCACATAGTTTTGAACAAAATACATTCATTTATTCAATCACAAAATCCTTAATTCAGTCACTAAGTACAAAAGTCAAAGTTCTCCACCCCTAGGTCACAGTAAATCATAATCTTCTCAGTCAGTTCACAATATCCAAGTAAAGTCTTCTTTCAGCTTAACTTAAGGCTGGCTCTCAGCTTCCATGGTTCCTCTTACATGGTCCCAGCTCCAACTATCACCTGGTTCAAAGGCAGGCAGCTCCCAGTTCCTTGTCCAGCTCCTTGTCCAGTTCTTCATCCAGTGCCTATTCCATATTGAAACTCACAGTGTCCAGCCTACCTGTAGTCCTTCACAGTTCCTGTTTCTGGGAAGAGAAAGCATGCTTGACAGAGCTGCAATAATATTCATACACATTGCTGACACCATCATCAATTCACTATCTACACATGAAATCAACTCAGACCCACCAACAAGGTCTGAGAACTCAACACAAATCATCAACATAAAAATCAACACAGACCCACAAACAAGGTCCAAGAGGTTAGCAAAAATCATCAGTATCCTACAAATATCCTACAAATTTGAGCATCAGTAGAAATCTTTCAGTGAAAAAAGATGAACTTTCAGCCAAAGGGATAATAATTTAAGTCATTCATTATGTAGCATCAGGATACTTGGATTGTAAATTCACCAAGCCAAGCAAACTTAAGGAAGGCAGACACATATACAGAGTAAGAAAGGACTAATCAAGAAACTAATTTTTTATATGCCTCCATGGCAGGGCTTCTTTTATTTAAAAAAAATTTATTGTTCTTTCAGTAGTTTTTCTCTGTGCTTTTAAAAATGCATTTAAAACCCTTATTTTGAGGCATCTATTGGCTGAATTGGAAGAGGCATCCATTAAACAAACAAACAAAAAAAAAACAACCCTTTCTCTGGGGCTAAACTAAGCTGTTGTGTTTTTTTTTTCCCCCTCCCAATTCTCATCTTGTATGAGGGCCACTGAGAGAGCAAAGCATTTTAGGATTTACTTCAAAAAAAAAGTTGATCAAGAAAGAGATGAGTATAGAATCAGTACTTCTTGGATCAGAACATGTATTCTAGATTTGTTCATTAATATGCTTGGGATGGGACCACAGGGATCAAGAGTTTTCTAATGGGGCAAAATCCCTGAGTGCCATATATGCTCTTGTGAACCATGTCCTTTACTAGGCAAGAGGGACTCCAGGGAGGGACAGCAGTCTGGGGCTTAGTAGATCTCCCCACTTTCTAGTCTGAGCAAGAGAATAGAAGCGAATGCTGTCTGTTTTGCCGGAGGATCATAGAAAGAGCTTGCGGGGAGGCAAAGGTCAAAACTTTTGGGGGAAATCAAAATGAAGTTCACCAAAATACATTTCCCAAGAGGTCAGAGGGTACTTAACGACCTTGACCTTGTACTAGATTGCAAATGAGTAGAAGGGATACATAAAAGGACTCTGTTCCTGGGGCAGTTCTCTGTTCCATGCCTCTTTTGGGCAAGGAGATTGGTCTCCAGGGACTGAAGTGCATCAAGGAACTGTGACTGACCCAGTCGTTACATGGAATAGAGTGAATTAAGTTGGTGCTTTTTTGATTCTTAATATAGAACTTTTTGTTTCCACCTCATTATACTCCTTTCTTCACGAATTAATATTTCTGGAAATAGAACTCCACCATAGAAATTCCTTCAAACAACGAGATGGAAATCAGTAATCACTCTCTTAACTGAGCTACATTCAAGAGGAGGGCACAAGGCTTTTTCTGTCTAGATACTGTCTTAAAAAAAAATCATGTTCAGAAGCCATCCCTTATAGATGATATCCTAGGGCACGGTTGGAAACCTGTGGCCTAGAGGCCACATGTGGCCCTTTGAATCCAAAGTATTTAGAGTTGGGTTAGGGTGTACTTGAGGACCTAGAGAACCATGTATGGCCTTGAGGCCACAGGTTCCCCACCCTTGTTCTAGGGTATCTTAGAAGGGAAAAGGCATAAGGAAAGGAATGAATTAAATTAACATTTCTTAGGAAAGGGAACTCCAGATGAATGTTAGTTGATCTAGGTTTTATTGTGTTTGTCCTTCATTCTCAAAGAGGACCTGGACATCAGGGAGATGATAACATGACTTGCAGTTGACTTGATTTGATTGAGGGAGTCACCAGTCTCACTTTCTCCTCCAGGGCCATATGGGTCCAGTGGCCAGATATTCATCAGGACGACTGGAGATGGCCCAGGATGCAGTGTGAGACCCTGGCCCTTTTAGGCTAAGGTCTTTTCAGGTTCTCACTTTTGAGTGAATTTAGTGAATAGGCCTCTTTAAGGAGTTACTCAAGAGATGGCCTCTTTAATAAAAAAGAAAAATCAAACTGGGAGGGGAAGATCCTGAGGATTCCTGGCCAGAAGAGAAACAGTTACTATTTAATAATGATTTATTTAGTTGATCTAAGAGATGGATTGATTAGGGGGAAAGGAATTGGAAGAATTCTGAGGAAGAGAAGGATAAGAAAGAATAGTAATAATAAAAGTAAATACAAGAATTTGGGGCTTTGTCTCATTACCTGTGGGTGGGAAGGGATGATTCTTGGCAAGAAAATAGAATGAGATTAGTATAATAAAAACAAACCAGAGGACCTAATGCCAGTTTAAAGAAAGGAAAAATAGGATTTATTAGAAGAAACACTAAATTTTAAAGTGAATAAGAAATAAATTCCAGTAGATTATTGCAGAACTAGACGAGAAATACTAAAACACAAAGACACATACAGAATTAAAATATAGGGCTGGTGCAAAATGTATTGTGCTTCGTGTGATTTTTAAATATGAAATCAAAAAATCATGATTTTAGATAAAGGAGCTAGAAAGTTGATAACGTCAGCAAGAGGTAAACAGGAGAACTACATTATACCTAAAGGTGTCACAGAAATGAAACCATATCAATATTAAATATATTCACCAAATTAAATCAATGCACCTCTGATACATGCTGACTTTGTGAGCCTGAGCATAGTATTAGAGAACATATATAAATGGCATCTAAGTATTTAATGGAAAAGCTCATGAAAATGTGAAAAAGAAAGAGTAAGACAGTATTTGTAGATGATCCCAACACTTGTCTTTTGGAACTGGATAAACCAGAGAGATCCTGAAGAAGAAAATTAAAAGATTTCAACAAACTTAAGGGAAAATTAGGTTTGAAAGACTTGAGGTTTCACTGTAAATATTAAATTATACATGTGTTTTTCAGCATCACATAGAATTTCAAAAGGTTTATTGATTACTTTTGTTTTATATCATAATCATTTCCTTGATGTACAACTTCCTCCCTTCTACCGCCCATAGAACCCTCTCGTAACAAAGAGAAGAGTTAAGTAAAACTAAGAGGCATAAGCATTTATTAAGCACTTACTCCATACCTGGTGCTGTGCTGAGCACCGGTGGTACAAATACAAGTGAGAAGAAAGACAGTCTCTGCCCTCTAGGAGCTTACATTCTAATAGAGAAAGACAGTGCCCCAAAGGGAGTTGGACAGAGGTGAGGGTTTGGGGGTGTTCAAGTCCAGAAAGTCAGAAGCACAGATGGGAAGGGAATGGAGGTTGGCCAGTCTGAGCTCGTCCTCAAAATAGAGGTGCTCCCCCCATCCTGGGAGAAGGGGCCCACCCTAGCAGCAACCGTGGACGTCTCAGGGTGAAGAATGAGTCTTAGCCTGTATGGAATGCTCCTTCACTGTCCACTTCCTCTTCATCCCCCTCCTTCTCCACAGTCCTGGCATCCATTTTCTGGACTGAAACTGGCTCTCAACAGTCAGTTCAGTCCCCTCTTCGTGGTGCTTTCATTCCCATTATTATGGCTTTCTTTTCTTTCCTCTGGATCAGTTCATAGGATTCTTCCCATGTTTCTCTGACCTACTTATGGTCTTTGATTTTTATGCAGCAGTAACATTCTTTTTCATTGCTTTGCTACATGTTGTTCAACCATTTCACAGTCCTTGAGCACTCTTTTATTTCCAGTTATTTTTTGAGGACAAAAATATTTTCATGCTACCGAGTTGAGGGTTGTAACAGATGTGTGAATACACGATAACAGATATTTCTAAAGGACTTTATATGCATAATTCCATAGGTTTAGAGCTGGAAGGGACCTTGGAATCCATTAAGTCCAGCCCCCTCATTTTGATGAGGAACCTCGGCCTGAAAGAAGTTAAGTGACCTACTCAGGGTTATGCCTCCTGTACATGTTTAAGGCAAGATTTGGACACAAATTGTGGTCCTCCCAACGTCCTGGGAACTCTTTCTGACCCCAGGTCCAGCTCCCTGTCTATGACACCATTCCTGTAAAGTAGTAGTACTATCCCAGTTTTACAGATAGAAAGGCTGAGACTCAGAAAGACTGGACCTTTGATTCCACAGGTTTGGGGAACTTGCTGAGAGGAAGTCTTTCTGCCAATGCAGGCTGTGCCTTCTCTGTAGAATCTGAGAATCTTAAAAGGGTTGCCTAGAACAGGGGGTGGGGATTTAATTAAATTAAATTAAAGGATTTGCTCTGTGAAGGTTGGAGTCATTCAATGGGCCTTGCTAGAGGACCTCGAAGCTTCAAGTTCTCTACCCCTAGCCTAGGGTAAGGGTCTGCAAACTAAGGTGTTGGGTAATCCCTGACCCTTCACATCCCACCCACCCCCACCCAAGTCCCTGAAAGTTGTTTTTACATTTTAAATTTTAAATAAAGTTTTGTTGTATTTTTAAAACATTCTGAGTTCTGGGGTAGTACAAAAGCATGTAGCAGCTGGATTTGGCCCTTGGACTCTCCTGACTTAAAGCACAGAGAGGTTAAAAAGTTATATGACTTGTGTGGGGTTATACAACTAGTGTCTGAGGCTGGATTTGAACTCTGGTCTTTCTGACTCCAGACCAGCTCTCTACCCACTGTTATTCTGGGTCTCATAGCTGGTGTGTGTCAGAAGCAGCACCTTAACCTAGCTCTTCCTGGCTTTGAGGCTGACTTTCTTTCCACTCTGCCATGCTGAGTGTCAGAGCTCAAGGAATTACTGAGAACATGAGAAATGATAATACGGCATCACTATAGTAACTTATACTAAAAACTTAATGATCAGAAATTCCTAGATGAGCTCACCCTTCCTGTTCTTTTTATTTCAGGGCAACAGGAGGGCCTTCGGGCAGGAGTGGGCATCGAATGGTGCCTTGGAAGAGACAATTAATCATCTTTGGTGGATTCCATGAGAGCACAAGGTTGGTATTAAAGGCTGAAAATTAATTCTATGAATATACTGTTTTCTCCCGGTTTTGCTCCACGATGAACCAATAGTATCAGCAAGCCCTTTCCTCAGAGACTCCCTGTTCTGTTCTTTAATCCTGCTCTTTTGATTGGAACTGTGAGGGCCCCACTAGATATTATGGGAAGAACCATTCTGAGCTGACAGAACCATCAAATCTCAAAGGTAGCAGGGACCCAGAGGCCAGCTAGTCCAGCCCCTCCTGAGCAGAAATTCCTTTTCTAGTACCCTAACAGGTTGTTATCTGAATGCCATTGGAAGACCTCCAGTAGGGGGAACCTCATGTTCAGTGAGATGGAAAGATTCTCACAGAAATCTTTTTTTCTAGGGATGCTTTAAGGGAAATACATAATGCTTAATTTTCATTGTTGACGTTGATGTCCTAAAGGTAGGGATTTAGAAGATATCTCTAAGTCAGATGGTCCTGTGACTGTCTCTGTAATCTGATGTCAGCACATAGTTTAGCCACGTGGATATAGAGTAGTTCTGTGGTGGTTTCTTTATCTACTGGAGTACTGCACTCGTTTTTATCAGTCAGTCAGCAAGCTTTAAGGGCTTCCTGTGTTCTGGGGGCTGTGGCAACCAAGAGATCATGTCATTTGGAAATCCTTGAATTCCTTTGTCTGGCCTTTTAGGTATTCATGGAGGCACGCAGATGTGGGAATTAAGGAATTAGTTAAAGGAATCTCTTGACATTTTTAAATCAAAGGTGTTAACAGTCAACTTTTAACTTCTGTGAGTTAAAAATGGTTAACTTTTTAACATACACTTGAAGAAAAGCTATAGAATCTGAAAATTTTTGAAAATGGTCTTTTCTTGAGTTGCTTCTCATAAAGTGACTTCTGGCGCTCTATGAAACTTGTCTTCTTTATGAAGACGAGCAGGGCGGCCCAGGAAGCAGCCCGGGGATTCGGAGCTGCAGGACCTTTGTGTCTCACTGGCCTTGGGACTTGAGTCACTTTACTTTGCTGGCCACTCAGCAAGCATTTATTGTTTGCTATGTGCCAGCGACTTTGCTGAGTGCTAGGGACAGAAAGAAAGGCAAAGCCAGTCCCTGCCCTCAGGGAACTCACAGTCTAATGGGGAAGACACGTGCATGTATAAAATACATACAGAGTGTACCTAGGGTAAACCCAGAGCTGGCTCAGAGGGGAGCCACAGCCTGGGTGGAGGGACCTGGGACAGGCCTCTGCTGGGAATCCATGAGGCCAAGAGGAGGAGGGAGAGCATTCCCCACCCATGGGATGGCCACGCAAAGGCGTGGAGTCAGGCGGAAGCCCGGGTCCCCAGATCCTAGGTCACGCCTTATGCCTGGGGTAGGAGGTGTAAGGAGGCTGGGAAGGGAGGAAGGGCCCGCTGGTGAGGGGTCACCGCCCAGAACAGGAGGAAAACACTTTGGGGTTAGCAAGAGCAGGCGCTCCCCAGGCACTGTCTGTGAGGGGGGGCAGGGTCCTTCCCCAGAGGCTGTAGAGCCCCACCGACATGGGGACTGTGGCTCATGTCATGCCTGGCATCTCTTCTCTCAGAGAAACAGGATTCAAAGATGACGGCAAAAATACCCCTCAGTCAGCAGTTACTTACCAAGCACCTCCTGTGTGCCAGGCTCTGTGCTTGGTGCCGGGGCACAGATAGAAAGAATGAAGCCATCATCCTATTGGGGGACACAGTGTCTATGTATATGGGTGTGCAGAGTGGGGGGGGGGGCATACTCTTATCAATCACCTACAGTGCTGAGCATTGGACAGTGGCTGTCCCCTCTGGTCCTCCTCACAGCCCTGGGAGGTGGACACTGCTGTGATCCCCATTTATGTGTTATCTCCCTCTGTCAGCCTGGGGGCTCCTTGGGGTCAGGGGCCGTCTACATTTTTATCCCAGTGCCCAGCTCAGTAGATGCTTATTGTTGACTGACCAAAAATAAATCCTTTCCAGTTTGGGAGGGCACGGGCAGTCGGGGCAGGGGATAAGCTAAAGAGGGTATGTTCCACCTTTCCAGCTCAGCCAAGGGCAATGCAGGGAGGGCAGGCAGGGGAAGCGTGCCTTGTCAGGCTGTGGAGGTGGGCTGGGCCAGGCTGTGAAGAGCTGTTCTGTCAAACAGAGGAGCTGATGTTTGGCCGTAGGGGCCTGAAGGAGCCGCTCCTGCTGATTGGAACAGGGTCCCACTTTGCACTCGGGAAAAGCACTTTGTCAGGTTTGTGGAGGATGGAAGGGATTTAGGGCAGAGGTAGATCAGAAGGCCGCTGCAGTGATCGGAGCACAAGGGCCTGAAGGTGGCCACAAAGGGGCTGTGCAGCCTTTCTCCTGCTTGCCCTGTGGGGACCCTGTCTCCTTCCTTACTGCTCAGCCAAACATGTCCTAGGAAAAGCAAAACTTCCTGGGCTCCCTGGTGCATTCTTGGTGTTGGCCCTTCTTTAGCTCCCGATATTCTCCTCCTTTCTTTCAGCTAGGGTTCTTTGTTGGGTTGGTTTTTTTTTTTCTTTTTGGAGGGGGGAAGGCAGGGCAATTGGGGTTAAGTGACTTGCCCAAGGTCACACAGCTAGTAAGTGTTAAGTGTCTGAAGCCGGATTTGAACTCAGGTCCTCTTGACAGCAGGGCTGGTCACCTAGCCAACCTTGGGTTTGTTCTTTAACCCTTGCCTTGTGGGAGCTATTCCAGAGACTGTGCTCCTAAGGGAAGCCAGTTGCTTGGATGCTCAGACCTGGCTGTCACATTCTTTATTGATCAGCTACTCGAGCTTTAGCCTTTGCGCCTTCCTTCATCCCTCTAGAGCAAGGAGTGCCATTGTCACCTAGCTGTGAATAGGTTCTCTCTGCTGCACATGCTGGTCCAGTATAGTTGGTTTTCCCCTCTGTTCTGAAAACTGTGAGAAATAGGACATTGTTTTCAGGGAAAGCAGGGTGAGTAACTTAATGTTAAGCCTTTTATGCATTGATGCAAAAGAAACCCTTGTGTTGTCCTCCTTCCCCCAGCCCCAGTATCATTCACTTGTGTTTCATGCATCAAGAACACAGTTAACTGTAAGGCTGTCAGCTTGGCTCTGTGAAACTGAGACTAGATTTCCTTAAGTTTGCTTGAAAGGTGGCTAATTCTTGACCTTCCTTCCTGCCTGGTAAAGTCTTCTCTTTAATGGTTTTCATTGTTACCTTTACTTTAACCAGGGATTACATCTATTACAATGACGTGTATGCCTTTAGCCTGGACTCCTATACATGGAACAAGCTCTCTCCATCAGGGACAGGGCCCACGCCCCGGTCTGGCTGTCAGATGTCTGTCTCTTCAGAGGGCACCATCATCATCTATGGTGGCTACTCCAAACAGGTAAGCAGCGCCATTGTTTTCAGCGTCTGTGTTGTAAGAAAAGGTATCCTGAGGAACTTGGCTAATACTTTTTAAAAAATATTTCGTGTCTACTTCTAAGATCCGTACTAGAAACGGGCAAAACCAGAGTCTACCTGTGGCTCTCCATAGCGGGAAGAGTCCTTTCTGGTGAAAAACCACAAGGAGGCATGCTGCTGCATTCTGACCCTCCCCCTGACCACCTCCGAGGCCACCTGGTCTAACCCCTCAGCTTACAGATGGGGAAACTGAGGCCCACAGAGGTTAGGGTTCTTATGGTAATCACCACAGGCTGGGGCTGAAGCCAGGTCGTCTGTCTGCTGCCAGAGGCGCTGCTCTTTCCATGATCCCAGTCTGCCTCCCGCCAACAATGGCATAGGGGATTCTGCTCTGAAGCCTTCTTTTTTCTGAAGATCAGCCTCTGCTGTTAAAAGGTCCTAGGAGGGGGCAGCTAGGTGGCGCAATGAATAGAGCGCCGGCCCTGAAGTCAGGAGGACCTGAATTCAAATCCAGCCTCAGACACTTAATACAAAAACTAGCTGTGTGACATTGGGCGAGTCACTTAACCCCAATTGCCCTGCCTTCCCCCTCCAAAAAAAAAGGTCCTAGGAGCTAATGACAGCAAATGGTTACTTCTAGTAGTTAAAATACCTTGTGGGCTTTGGACACTTGAATGTGAAGCCCTGGGTGCTTTGAGTCATCTCAGTGCAGTGGACAGATCGCTGCTGGACTTGGAGGCAGGGAGATCTGAATTCAAATCCTGCCCCAGACCCTGACTGGCTCTCCTACCCTGGGCAGGCGGCTTCCCCTGTTTGCCTCTGTTTCTTCCTGTGCAGAATGAGGCGGTGGTAGCACCTGCCTCCTGGGGTTGTCTTGAGAATAAATTTGAAAAACACTTTTGCAAACCATGGTTACAATTGTCATTAAGAGTACGGTCTGGTTTTCTTCAACTATGCAGTCCTCTGTCTTTGGAGGCTTTTTAATTAAAGGGCAGACGATTCTGGCATTGTCAGGGTTGGGTTAGGGTGGAAATAAACCTCTTGAGCCTCCCAGAGACTTTTAATTGTAGGGTCTTGTCACATAAAATCCTGAAATCATAGAGCCTCCCAAGGTGAAAAGGACCTCTGGGGTTCATTAATCTGTCCCATACCTGAACATGCATCGCTCAGCCAGAGTTTGTCTGCCCTACATTTGAAAACCTCCAGGGAAGGGGAGTCCCTTCCTCTTTTTAATAGCTTTCATTGTGAGGAAACTTTTGCTTGTGTTACGTGAAATCTGCCTGTCGGCAGCTTCTGGCCATAACTCCTCTAGGACCGAGCAGAATGAGGCTAATTTCTTTTCTCCAGGGCTGTCTTTAAAATATTTGAAGACAGCTTCTGTGCCCCTCCTCAATTTTGTCTTCTCTCTACTTCCCCAGTTCCTTAAACAGATGGTGCCTGTGACCCATTGTATGCTGTCCCCTCCCCATCCTGGTTCCTTTTCCCCTGGACGTATGCTGACTTGTCAGGCTTATTCCTAGAATGTGGTGCCCACAGCTGCAAACAGCACCCTCATCACAGCTGAGAATAATGCGCCCTTCACCCCCCATGTTCTGAGTACCCCAACCTTGTCAGTATAGGTGGAAATCCTGCTGCTTTAAGAAAAAGGCCAGTGGTCTAGCAGAGAGCCCTGGTGGAAGTCAGACAGTTATTATTTAATGGATATGATTAAATACATTTGTCTCTTTCCCAAAGACAAACTTTGTATTAAAAGTGAGAGCTTGTTATTCCCACCCTTCTCTTGGACTAGCATGCTTTCCTGTCCTCTGGCTTCTGTAGCAGGGGGTTCTACAGATCTGGGGGCTCCATGAACTTGGGTTAGGGAAAAAAAAATCTTTATTTTCACTAATCTCTGGTTTTCTTTGTGTTCTGTGCATTTTAGGTATCTAAAAACAGGATTTTGAGAAGGAGCCCACAGACTTCACCAAACTGTCAAAGGGGTGTGAGGTTAAGAATTCCTGTTCTCAAGAGAAAGGGCATTTTTATGTTTTCTGGGTAGTTGTATAGAGAAGGAATGTGCCAGTGGCTTTCAAAGTGGTATGTGGGTGTATGTACAGATGTGTGGGGACAGAGCACTGCTGGATTTGGAGGCAGGGAGATCTGAATTCAAATCCTGCCCCAGACCCTGACTGGCTCTCCAACTCTGGGCAGGCAGCTTCCCCTGTTTGCCTTTGTTTCCTCCTGTGCAGAATGAGGCGTGAGAGCACCTCCCTCTTGGGGTTGTCTTGAATAAATTTATAGGATACAAAAGGAAAGCACAGAGGAGCTAATGGTGGCACTCCAGCCCAGGCTGCCTTGTTTTATACTTGGTCTCATCCATCTATTTTTCTTGTCCTCGTTCCTCTTAACTCTATTTCTAGCTCCTCTGTAAACACATCTGGGCCTGGGATGTCCGGGTCCAGTTGTGAGGATTCTGCTGTTATTGTTGGGGAGAAAAACAGTTTGTTAGTTTTTGAAAATCTCATGTATTTTTCTTCTGGTTGCAGTCCTTCCATTTTCAACCTTGAATGACCTTGGGATAACGGCTTACTTAGATATATTGACATTCTTTCTTTAAACCTTCATGGCGCTCATTCTTAGTTGCTTGTTTTTGCTTTGTGAGATATTACTTGTACTTGTCCATCATCCTTCTTAAGGATTTTAAGAAAGATTTTACAAATCATATTCAAACCTGGTGTTGCCTTTGGCCACTCTCTTAACTGTGTCCTTCAAAAGCCTAAAACCTTCTTGTCCAGTTCGCTGCTTTTTGGGGCCCTGCTGATCTTCTTGTATGCATTGCAGGATAAAATTATGATAGAGTCGGTAGCAGTGTCATTTCCACTGTCCAGTTACCATTTTTTACTTTTCATTTATTCACTTACATTTGCTAAATTGTTTCCATTGTACACTGAATCTTTTCCTCAGGATACCCTCTTCCTTGCTTTTCATGAGTCTGTGGTGTGATTGTACATAGCCCAACGAGGACTGTGCAACATCCATAGCAAGACTTCTCCTTCCTGTAAAAATCTTTGTTCCTTTCTTTAGGGAGTTATTGGTGCTTACCAGGTGTCACACCTGCCGGTTCTCTTCTTGAAGAGAGAGTTTGTGAAGCTTCTGTTTAATCTGCAGGCTCTGGCCTTTCCTTCCCTCTTCTGAGCCAGGCCATAATGGCAAGCAAAGTGGTACTCTACTGCTTGTTTCAGCTATTGGAGCACCTTTGAGCCTTGCCTGTGACTGTGTCAAGTCTTTGTTGGAAACAGTATAAGTTTGTGTTGCCCTTAATCGGCCTAAGGGAGTTTGGAGACCTTTCCTGCCCTTCATAGGCCTTAATAGGTCATCACCTAGATGATGGTGAGGAGGGAGGAACTCGCCAAAAGAGCAGAACAGGAAGGAGCAGAGCAGAGAAAAGCTCTAGCATGAGCTGGGACTGAGCAGAACTGAGAGGGAAAATGTTTGTGATGTTGAAAGAGGACTTTACCAGAAGCCCTGAAAGAGGGCTTCCCTGCTGTTAGAGAAGTCCTGGGACTTGACTGCTGGTTTGTGTTTGATTTCTCAGACAGAAGCTTTGTCTGTTGGTTTGTGTTACTTTGTCAAACAGAAAGTGAATTGAGATGGTAGTGCCGGCATTGTGTGTAAATACTGTTGTAGGCCTGTTGAGCTTTGTCTTCCTAGACACAGTACCTGAAGAGCAGTCCCCGTGAGCTGAGATACAGAACCTGAGCAGAGAGCTGCCTGTGTGTGAATCCAGGCAAGAGCTGGGAGCAGTCAGTCTGTGGAAGAGGAGCCCTGGGGTTTGGAAGTCAGCCTCGTGACCTAGGGGTGGATGGTGTTTGTTCTTTCTGCTGCCCCTTAAGGATGATTGACAGCCAGACTGGAGTCAAGATGAAAGAAGGGTTTGCTTGGGTACTCTGTATTGATTGAGGAGATTGTGACTTAGAATGTTATGTTTTGTTTAAGACTGTGTGGCCACCTCAGTAATAAGTTGTTATGTTATATTGTTGTGAATTTTGTGCTTTAGTATCTTGAATGCTTTGCTTTAGTTTATTGCTGAATAAATAGAAAATTCATTATGCTACCATGTTTCCCCGATAATAAGACACTGTCTTATTAATTTTTTGGACAGAAAAACACCAGAGGGCTTATTTTCAGGGGAGGGCTTATTTTAATGAACATTGACAGCAATTTTAATAAACAGGTAAATGTGAACAAAAAAATGTACCTTTATTCAATAATGAATTCAATAAAGAACAGGATGACACGCTCACTGCTGCAGCTCTGATTGGATGCAGCTCAGAGCGTGTCATCCTGTTCTTTAGGGGGGGGGGGGGGACGGTGCATACAGAGGGTACCGTAATGTAGCGTGTAGCACAGGGGATCACCTTCACTACAGTAGCAATCTCAATAGGGCTTATTTTCGGGGGAGGGCTTATTTTAGAGGAATCTTACACAGTAAGGGAAGGGCTTATTTTCGGGATAGGTCTTATTATCGGGGAAACACGGTATGTGATGAGATCCTTAAAGTTATTCACAGCAACAGCCCTTAGTGCTTGTGATTGGCTTGTCTCCTTCCTCACCTTTGTCCACCTTTGTATTGAAGTCTCCTGTATCACAGTGCAGAGTGATTTGATTTGGAGGATAAGCTGCAGTTATTTTCTTGGTTGTCTTTTTGCAAATATGTATAGTTAGGACTGCAAGATGTAGTGACCAGATATCTCATGAAAAAATGTTTCTTTTCACGTTGGAGCATGTTCTAGAGCCCAGCCATCCAGCTCCTCTCTTTACCCTTGCCTGGGGTCCCTGTGAGCCAGCCTCCTTAGCTGCAGCGTTCTTCTTTCTTCTGCTTTGGTTATTTAGTGAGAAAGCCCAGACTGATATAGGTCACCCTTTCCAGAGCTACATCCTTCGGATGGTCACTATACAGTGATCTCGCATTGAGAGTACCAGTATTCAAGTGAAAATTTATTAGGATTCTAAAAGTTATGTTTACGATTCTTATAGTGCCCTCTGGCCCATTCCTATCACCCTGTAATTGTCACTGCAGATGCAGGAGGGGATCACACAGGCATGAGAACCATTTTTTTTTCCCTTTGTTTCATCAGTTGCTGTGGCTAAAAAAATAGTCATCACCAGGTGACTAGTCTTCAGGTGATGTGCCCACCTGTGGTTAGCTAGGTTGGTCCTAGGAGAGCAGAATTGGTCTTTTACTGGGGTCTTGTTGAGCACATGGTCCTAGGGAGGTACACCCTAAACATTTGTCTAAGATATTTTAGTTTATAAAAAACAGTCACATTCCTTCCACATTTTGGAAGTCCATATTAAAAAGTGAGTCATAAACGTATTTCTCTTTTTTTCCAATTCTGCTCCAATAACCAGACACAAAATGTAAACAGACAGTGCTCACAACATATTCACTGAACACAGCAAAGAGAAAGTGAACCAGAAAAATTCTCTCTATCTTCCAGGAGACCTAGGGAAGCAATTGGATTTTCTCTCAGGGCCTAAGGGGTTAAAGTGACAGCAAAGGGCTGGGAGGGTTTTCTTTTGCTTGTGGACATTGTCTCTCTTCCTTCTCCTTCCTGCCCAGGGCCCCACTCTAAAGCCGGTCAGGGTTCCCTGGTCTTATCCCATGGGATGGGGGACGTGAGAGGGGGGCTTTCTCCCAAGCCCCCCGTAGTCTTCTTGTCACTTGGTGGCATTGGCTAGTGTCTTCTTTTATACATGAAACCAGAAATCTGAACTCTGGTGACCCACGTGGCAGGAACTCTTTGCCATTGGGATCCCTCAGCTCCTAGTGGTTTGTCATCCTATGTGCCAGGGGACTTCCATCTTGAAATTCTTATAACTCCCCACAACCTGCTGCTTCCCCATGTAATGTGCTTGCGTAGGCCTGCCTTAGCCCACCACTCAGGGCCACACTTAAAGTCATTCCAGTTCAGTAGAACCTACCACAACTTGCATGCTGTGGGCAGTCTTGGAGAGGCCAATGTCATGGCCACAGCATGCCATGCCAAGGCCTCTGAGGAGGATTCTGGGGAGATCTAAGGGCTGCTGCAGCTCTGTAACCCCATGGATTCTGTGTGCAGTGGGGGCAACAAGCAAGAAAGATTCTCCAGGAAATGAGCATCAAATCTGGGCAGACAAGACTCATCCACATGGCGACATGTTATGAACGCCAAAGAAGAGAACAGATGGGAATTGTCCAGAGGAGGGAGAGATTGTCATGGGCTGCTATTGTCAGAGAAGGCGGCACTTGAACCCGGGCCTCAAAGTGTTTCTGGGATCCTTGAGGAGAAAGTAGGCACCCCCAGGAGGGGGGGGGGGGAATAGTGTGAGCACAGGCGAGGAGGCAGAACCGTGTCCAGAACGTTCCAGGAGCACAGTGGCTTCTGTCGTTGTGAGATGCTTTACCACATCTTGGTCTGTCTAAAGTCAGTTTCCCAGATGTTGAGTGAGCTCTTTTCCCTCTGGAAAAAGCAAGCATTAGAGCTGCAGATGGAGCTATTTGACATTTGTATGTAACTATGATCTTGAATTAATGAGGATAAATATGTAGCGAAATAGACACTAATTCTGCAGGTGAAGTAAGAAGTCAAAGCAGGAGCTGTAATGATAGCCGAGCTTGGGAAGCCATTGGAGGCCTCTGACAGGCTCTGGACTGACTCGCTTGGCCTCGCTTTGTGCTGGGCAGCCCTTTGGGCCAGATGGTGGGCGGCCCCAGTTTCTGTCTCACTCCGGCCTCATGTCCTCAGCAGTGTTAGATTGGCAGCCATTGGGAGGGCTTCTGATGTTCAGAATGGGTCTGGTGGTGGTGCTGGCAGCATGGAAGCAGGATTGTGGTGCTTGTCTCAGGCAAGATGCCTCACTGCCGCCGCAGCCCCAGAAGAGGATCGGCGCTCAGGGGCATGAGATGGGCGAGGAAGGAGCCTTCATTGAGTTAGAAACGCCTCTGCTGTTCTCTGCAGCGTGTTAAAACTCTACAGATGGCATGAGATTGTCTTCTGCCCATGTACTGCATTTCCATGCGTTCCATGCCCGTCTGCCCCATTCTTCCCGAGCAGCTGGGTGGTACTGTGGACAGAGCTCAGCACCTGGAGTCAGAAAGCCTTGAGCTCAGATCCTGCCCCAGACACTAGCTATGTAACTAGCCCTGGGCATCCCCCTACTTGTGTGTGGCTTGGGATGATAGTGCCTGCCTTCAGTGTCTGGGAGTGAAAGCAGTTCATCTCTGGAAAGCGTTTTGCAAACCTTAAAGCATCATATAAATGCCAGCTATTATTATTGTTGACTACTCTTTCCCTCAGAGATTGGAGAACAGTCAGAGCTGCTAAGCAGACATGGGTCTGTGGGCAGGGAGAGCAGCTGAGGCCCTTTTGTTAGTTTGTAGCTCAGTAGAATCTGGGCCTTTTCTGGGTTGGTTTATCATATATTGAGTTTCCTCTGGAGAATTTCTGGATTCTAACTCTGCCCTTCCCCTCCCAGAAAAATGAAGGCTCATCTCATTTTCTATAACCAGTTGGCCAACGGATTTGCTGATGGCTTAAAGCTAATAAACCCTTTCTGAGTATTTTGGCACAGCGAAAAAAAGCAGTATTTTTAATTTGATTGGAAGCTTTTGCAAAATGTACCATATATGATGATTTGTAATACTAGATTTAGAGGTGCCTGCTTATAAATATGGTAAACACTTGGTTAAGGTTATACGGCGTGCATCTTTAATTGAAGTAGGCCATTATTTGGTGCAGTGGCTGTCTGGCATCCAGGGGCACTGGTCTGCTTGCTTCCAAGGAGGCACAGGACTTCCCGTTTCCTGACTGTGCTGGTAGAGGGATTCTCCCCACTCCTCTCTGCCTCCTGGCTTTCCTGGCTTCCTTCAAAACTAAGCCCACATCCCTCTTCTGCAGAAGACCTTTCCCATATCCCTGGCTGATGATGCCTTCCACTCACTTGGTATATATTTCATGTGTATGTAGGTATTTACACGTTGTCTTCCCTTCCACTCTGAGTGCTGTGAGGTTGGGGGTGGTTTTGTCTTCTTTTGTATCTCCAGCCCTCCACTCAGTGCCTCACCCATAGGAAGCATTAATAAATGCTTTTTGACAGTTGGACTGACTGCTCTTTGCATCTGCCTCTTGCCTTTCCCCTTCTCCCCAGCTTCAGCTTTGGGGCTGTTTTCCCCATCCTGTTGCCATCATGATGAGAGCAGAGAAGGTAAACACCGATGTGCATGGGGAACGTTGCCTCAGCCACGCCACCCTCTGAAATTTAGCTTTGTTCTTGTTTCAACACAGACCCACGCTGAGTGCCATCAGACACCAAAACATCATTTTAGTTGTGCTGTTGGTTCAGCAGTTGAGTCAAAAAGCAGGAAAAGAGAATTGGGTTCCCTAGAGCCTGCACATTGACAGACGTGTGACTGCTTGAGGGCACAGAGGAGTCAGAGCTGCAGGAAACAAGTAGAACACCCAGGCTTGGTGTGTGATGCCACATACTTGGTGTGAGGCCCACTGAAGGATGGCCCTTTCTGGGAAGAGGAAGTGTAGAATCCCTCTCCATAGCCCCGTGTCCTGATGTGTGATTTGATTCTGAATCAGAGCAGGTCCTTGGACTCTTAGCTCCCCATAGCAAGGACTCACGTCCTGGGATTGACTTAACTTTTTCCAGATCCCGGGAAACAGAAAGACTTTCTGTGTAGCCCCAGTCATTACACAATGGATTTAGGATTCTGGGTGTTCTGCCAGTGCTGCACACCTTGGCCCATGCACATTTCTCATCTTGTGTGATGTTTATCCACATCTTTCCTTAGAGGGTCAGCCCGGGTAGTGCTCACTCAGATGGTTCCTCCTCTGTATCCTCTATACATGACACCAGCCTGCTGCCTTTTCACATCCCCTTTGTCCAGATTGTCCCTTGTTAGGCCCCTTCTTACATGCATGCCATCTTTGACAGCGTGCTAAAGCCTCCTGACCCCTGCCAGTGACTGTCCATGGCATGGTTGCCTGCATTTGGCATTTTGCAGATTGGGGTTTTTGCAGCCATGTAACACCACCAGCAAGAATTAAAGGTGATTTACACTTTGGGTCTATACTGGGTATTGAGCGTGAACTGTGAACTCTTCAGAGATATAGCCTTCTTGGGTGAAACTATAATGCTTTGAGTTTAAGAGTTTCTGATAGGAAATGGGACCATGTCAAGTGGTCATGCCCCAAGGGGAAGATTGTGTTAGGGAGAGCTAGGCACAGAGGGTGGCTGGAAGAAAAAGTAGGGGCTAGATTCCTCCCTGTGGAAACCAGTTATTTTCATTCATTAAGGTGAAAATTAGTCGAGACTGTCAAATTAAATATTCCCTCACTTTATCAAAATAGGCATAGAGTAGAAATGTTCCTCTTGCAGCAAAGAGTGTGAACTGACTGATTTACATGGTATTTCAGCTGAAACCCTTATAGAAATTAACAGAAGAACATGAACAATTAATCTGTGTTGCGAATGCTTCCCACTTGAATAGCTGGGAGTAGATGGTTTGGCACGCCTGTTTTGTGCGGGTTGGACACATTCCTGTAGGGCAGCATTCTGCAACACGTACAGTCTGGTTGGATAAACGAGCTTACATGTTCAGAGTTTTCTGACCTTATAGCAAGTTTTCCCTTGGTCGTCCTCTCTTCCCCCATCTTCTTAAAAGATGGGACTGCAGCAGCTGCATCTGTAGCTGTGGAAAGTAGAGAGGGCTTTGTATTGCTAGGCAACCCGAGCAGTCTGTCTGACGAGGCCACTGAATGGAGCTGTGCAGATGTCAGAAGATTCACTGCCTTGCACCTCGCCGGAAGAACCCGCGTAGGCCCTGTAGCCGGGCCGCCCAGACGGAGCAGGGAGCTAGGCTTGGGATGCAGAACGGCGGCCCCCTGCTGCCTCTCGCTGTCATGGCCGCACCTGGCACACACACTAACATCGGAGCTGGACACCGCCCACAGAGTCCAGAGCTCCCTCGTCTTCTACGGGTGCCTCGTGAAGAGAGTAACTCAGCCCAGATCACACAGGTGTCAGGGAGCAGAGGGAGCACTGGAACCCAAGTCCAGATCCAGTGTTTGCTCAGCCTTAGGGAAACGCCACCTGTGTGGAGGGCATAAAAATGAAGTGATTACTCTGGGAAATGTAGAACAATAAAGAAAGAGAACTTTGGCAAATTGAAGTCCAGGAATCTTGCTGGACCAAGATGAGTAGCATTGACAGGTTAGGAAGAAAGCAGGGAGGTTCTTCTGAAATAGGGCTGGCTATCCTGACAGCCACATGGATGTTGTAATGGGGAGGTGCTTTTGAATTTTTAAAAGTAGTTTCTCTTTGAATTCCTAAAAAGACAACTCCAGGCACGGAGTCTGGATTGGAATTGTCTGTTCTCAGTCAGTGAAGCAGAGTGCGATCGGGGCCTCTCGTGCCAGTTTCACGGGGCCTTGTGTTCTCAGTATGAATGATAGCAGTTATTTGGACAAGCCCTGTATGACGTGGGAGCTGACAGCACTCAGCTCTGCACTTTGTGTTCAGTGTGCTTTTCCCCGCCCCACCTTGTTGAGTTCTCTGTGGCAAACAGCTGCGCTGCCAGCAGATCTGTCTCTCTTGTCCTCTGCCCCCCTCCTCTGCCACCCCCACCCTGCTTCATATCTGTACCCACACATTCATCTCCCACTCACAGTTCCAATTTAAAGCAACCAGAGTGTTTTTCCCCCTTCAAATTGTAGAACAAACAATTAGTATACAGTATTTTCCTAGCAATTGCTTTAATTTTTTATGTGGATCAACTTAATTTAATAGGGGCTTAGAAAACTGAATCCAGAAGGGCAACTTTCTTAGTTTTTTTTTCAGCTTTATTTTCCATCTGGGCAGAGGATTGGCACTGTAGATGGCATTAGTCACTATGTTTTGTTTCCACTGAAGTCCTCTGGCATGGTGGAACCCCAGGATTCCTAGAGACTGGACAGGCCCAACCAAGCCAGAAAAGCTTCTAGGAGGGGTCTAGTGAGGAGCAACCTAACCAAATGTGAAGATTCTTCTAGGTGTACTTCCTCTCTTACTATCTTGGAATGGGAGCGGACCTGGGATCCTGGGGCCCTGATCACCAGAGACCCAGAGCCATCAGGGCTATCTCCCAGGTGCTTGCCATCCTCCATCAGCTTGGCACGAAGCCAGTCCTCAGGCCCCAGTCACCAAGTATTCATTGACGTTTTTGCCTGGCCAGAACTTTATACCTCCTCTGGTTCCAGCTTCTCAGTGTTTGACTGTGGATTCTCACACTCAGTGCTCCAGTGTCAAAGTCAGTCAGGATAGACTTCTGAAAGGTGGGGGCCTTAGGTGCTTGATCCTTCTCCTGGATGTGGCTGGCACATTCTCATCTCTTGATGCCCTAGGCCATGCTTCTGAGATCTGAGGAGTTAGGAACAGTTTCCTTTGCTGCTTCTCCCCTCCCTCTCATCCCTTTCCACCTTGGCCCAACCATCTTGTCAAATCTCTTTCCTCCTTGATCCTCCCATTGGGTTCTTTGGCACTGCCACTCAGTTGTGAAGAGATTCTGTTTCATCCAGCTCTTCGTCCCATGCTCTTTCCATCTGGCATGTGGGGGAAACCTGCTCCCTTTTCTTTTGTGCTCTCTAACTCCCTGGACCAAGAGGAGGCAGTCTACTCACACCCCCCTCTTTGGGACCTTTCTTTGGCAACACTGCAGTAACAGCTGAGAAGAGGAGGGTTTCCATGAGCAAAAAGAAGCCTTTTCTCTGGCGTCCTCTTGATTTCTCCATCAATCACCCCCTTTTCTTGCACACTTTCCTCTCTCCTGGCTTCCTTAACACTTTTTTTGTTGACATTAATTGCTTTGTATTTAACTGTTCCTTTTCAATCTCTTGCTAGTTCATCATCTGTCTTCTATTCTAAGTATCCCCTAAAGTGCTACCCTGGGTCTTCTCTTGAGGATCTTAACTCCTGTGGATTTAATTATCTTTATGCAGATCACTTCCAGACCTATTGATCCAGCCTGAATCTTGCTCTTTCTCTGCCCTCTAGTTTCATGCTGGGCACAGCCGCCTCAGTGTCCCATTCGCATCTCCAGCTCAACGTCCTGCCTTTTCATACTCACTGTCCTCCAGACCTCCTTATTTCTTCCCTGTCCTTCAGGCTCACAACTTGACTTCATACCTAGTTCTTTGCCTTTCCTCATCCTCTTAGCCTGTCAGTTGCCCAGTCTCATGGATGGTTACCTGCATGATATCCCTCCCATCTGAAGATGCCTCATCTTTGCTCACATGGCTACTACCCATCCCTTCTTGCTCTGACTATTGCAGTAGCCTCTCCACTTTCTGGTCCCTCAGATGGCTGCCTGCAGATGTCTGTCAGACTCACCTTCCTATGGCACTGCTCTTACCCTGGCATTCTTCTCTAACCTTCAGTGAGTCCAAACTATTAAATAGTGATATGAAAAAAATGTTCCAAATCACTAATAATTAGTGAAATGCAAATTAAAATAAATCTCAGGTTCTATGTTACACCCATCAGTTAGGAGGTGCAGACAGAGTACTAGACGTGGAGTTAGGAAGACCTGAGTTCAAATCCAGCCTCTGGCACCATCTGTAAAATGGGGAAAATAACTGCATCTACCTCTTGGAGTTTTTGTGAGGCTGAAATGGTATAATATTTGTAGAGTGCTTTGGAAACCTTAGAGCACAATAGACATGCTAGCAGCTGCCTTACCATTGTATGAACTCAGGCTCAGTGAAACGAGCAGGTCCAGAAGAGCAGTTTATCCAGTCACAGCATTACTGTCGTAATTTTTTTTCAAGTAGCAAAACTCTCTTCTCTCTCCCCAATCTCTATCCTTCCTCAATGGAAAAAACAAACACACAGATTTTTATAGTCAGGCAGAAGACCCAGACAGACCCCATGGCGTTCCTTCCAGATCCAGAGCCCTCGCCTCTGTCCTGAGGTGCGTGTGCGGTGCCTCATCCTTGGCCCTCTGGAATTAGAGCAAATCACTGGGTCTTTCAGCGTTCTTGAGTCTTCTGAAGAATAGCAGCAGCTTTGTAAGCAGCATGTAAAGACAGCTTTGAAGGGCAAGCCCTGCTTCAGTCCAAGAAAGAGGACCCATGATGGAACGTGCTGCTCCCCTTCTGCCGAGAGGGACAGAAGGGGCAGGGATTCATTGAGTTCTATGTACTGTCACTGTCTGTTACAAGGATTGTGTTTCTCTTTTTCTTCCCAATCAGGGGAGGGGAGGAGAGAAGGCGAGAGAAAACAACAACTGCTTGTGAATTGAGGGGAAATATTAAATTTTTATAGAAGCCTTCAGTAGAATAAATTGCAGACTCCTTTGCCATTTATGTAAGACCTTCCACCATGTGGCTTTGGCCTCCCTTTCTAGCCTGCTCTCACATGGCTTTCGTGGGTGCCCTCTGTGTTCTAGCCCCCCTGCTTTGTTGGCTCCACAATCCAGGCCCCGGAAAGGTAGCCCTCTTCTTCATCTCCACCCCCCAACACACTCATCTTTCAAGGCTTCTTAGCCCTGTGCTCATTGTTCTTGGGAGTCAGAAAGCCACTGTGGAAAAGTCAGGCAGATTCTCCATGTGGTTTCACTCATCTAAGTGACACTCTAGGCTGCACTCATGGCCCAGACCATCTAAAATGGCAGATAATTAAAACAAAAACAAAATCAGCTTTACCTTTGAAATGTGTTTTTCTTATATCTGACTGTAGATGTGGCCAACTTTGAAATTTCTAGTATTTCTAAATAATGCTCTGATAGTTGTGGAGAGTAGAAGCTATTTGGTCTTTCTTTCTTTTTTTTTTTTTAACAGTTGGGGTTAAGTAACTTGCCTGCCCAAAGTTACATGGCCAGTTATTTTGTGTGGGTGTTAACTATGGTTTTTATTTCTTAATCATTCCTTCTAATGCCACTCTTTGGTCTTTCAAACTGAAACAGAGCACCAGTTTAGCCAAACTTTATTCCTGTCTGATTGACAGGTTCCGAGGAAAAGAGGGGTGTAATTTAATATTCTAGTTTAAAAGGAGGGAACTTTTTTTTTAAAGATTTTAATTGTTATCTTTTACTTTGTCCAGATTTTTTCCTGTATCCCTCCCCTCCCAGATAATTTTCCCTTGTAACAAAGAATTTTATTTTAAAAATGCAAAAAAGAAAAAGTGAAGGGGGATGGGATTAGCAAAACGAATCAAAAACTCAAAAAATTTGGCACTAAATGCAATGTTGTATACTCCTGGACACTTCTCCCCTCCTGCCCCAGTCCTGCAGACACACCTACAAAGGAATAGGGAGAAGTATCTGTCTCAGGGCCCTCCAGGTCCTCAGCTGCAGCCCTTTGACTGAATCAGACTTCACAGGACATCTCCCCTTAATAAAAGGATTTGTTCTGATCTAGTCATGTCCCTTCTGTGGGACCAAGATTGCTCTTTTTAGTTTGGCAACATTCAGTTTGATTGTTTTACTGTTACTTGTTCTTTATGTTGACACCACCAAGGTCATTGTCACTTACTTCACTTTGCATCAAGTCATAGAAGAATTTCATGCTTCTCCATATTCATGTTAGTCATTTCCTCTAGCAGAGAACTATCCCATGACTTTCATGTATCACAGTGTTAGCCATTGCCCCATTGACGGGTATTACTTTGTTTCCAGTTCTTTGCTATACTAAAACATACTGTCTTAAATTTTTTGGTGTATGTGGTGAATTTCTTCTTATCAGTGGCCTCTCTGGGATATAAGCCTAGAAATCGGATCTCTGGGTCAAAGAATAGGGACGTGTTAGTGACTTTATTTGAATAATTCCAAATTGTTTTTCAACATGGTTGTACTGATTGGAAGGTCCACCAACCATTTGTACTGTTATGCCTAAATTCCCCCAAGCCCTCCAAGTAGACTATTCTTATCTTTGTCATCTTTGTTAATTTAACATATGTAAAGTGCATTGTGAGCCCTGTAGAACTATATAAATATTGTCATCATTACTGAAAAGATGTTCCTAAAAACCACAGTGCTGATGTGCTAAGTTCCCTATAATGTTCAGCCCTGTCTGACATTGGTACAAAAGGAAATGAGGAATCCCTAAAACGTACTGAAAGTTGTTAGGGAGAGGGAAAGGAAGGGAATAAGCATTTATTAAGTGCCTACTATGTGTTAACATTTTGCAAATGTTATCTCCTTTGATCTTCACAACAACCCTGGGAGGTGGGTGCTATTATTATCCTCATTTACAGATGGGGAAGCTGAGGCAGACAGAGGTTAAGTAACTTGCACAGAGTCACAGAGCTAGTAAGTGTTTGAAGCTGGATTTGAACTCAGGTCCTCCTGACTCCAGGTGTACCCCCTAACTAACTCTGTCATCATAATCCATCATCATCATCACTACTACTATTATAGTTATTATTTGTGATGTTTGTAAAGATATGAGGTTAAATGCTGTTTATGCTGGGGTGAGTAATGGTTAGGATGATAGCATCAGTTGGAGGTGAAGACAAGAAGACTTAAGACACATCTGGGCTTAGTTATACCTAAAGTTCTGGAGTAATTGGGAGGTGGGATTGTTTTTAAAATATTTAATTAATTTTGTTTCGGCAGCCAGTTGTTTGATGAAGTATTTATTTGATTCTTTGCCCATGAGGCTGAATCTCCATTTATAGTGAATGTTCTTAACTTTTTTTGTGTCGTGGATGCATAGGGCATCTAGTGAAGCTCATAGACCCCCAAGACATAAAATAAAATAAAATAAAATACATAGGGTTTCAAAGGAAACAGGTATATTGAAATATGGTTATCAAAATGTTTTAAAAAAAAAAGTTCACAGATCCAAGGTAAAGAACCCCTTCTTTATAAGATGGTGGCAATTACAAATAAGCAAGTACTAGAACAGGCGAAAAGGGATGGAACATAGGTCGTAGGATTCCCCTTGCCTTTTATTTACCAGTAGGTAACCAGAGGTGTGATTTTCTCAGGAGCCTTTGCAATGGTTTTTTGTTACTTTGTTTCATCATTTGCAGTTTTTGATTTTGGTTTTGCTCCGTGATTGGCTTTCTTTGGGTGTTTATTTTCTGTTTATTGCAGTTTATGCTTCTGCTTTTACTATCTTTCTTTGGTTCTCATCTATTTGAGTGCATATAATGTCAACGGGAGTTAAAACAGTTTTTTAAAAAGAAAAAAAAAATCACCGTGGTGATATTGAATGGTGCCACCTTATAATAGAGCAAGTTGGGCGAAAGCCATTGTGGGGAGCTCCAGGGAGAAGGAGGGCGGGAGGAAGATATTTTAAGCTTGAACATATGGTAATCGGAGCTGTCGGGTTTTTTCCTCTTCACTTTTTTCCCCTCTCCATTCTTAATTAGAGAATGAGTTGTCAGTCATATACTTAATTTTGAGATAATGAGTTCAAAGTCAAGGGTATAGAAGTGATGATCACTTACTAAAATAAATCCTTTTTTATCTACTCATCCGGCATGGAAGGAAAAGAACAGGAAAACCAAACTCACCTTACGAGAAGCTCCAGAAGATGTCTCCACCACATGAGACCAAAACATTTAGGGGAGCTCCTCCTTGGTGTTGGGTTGTTTTATATGCCCCAGGAAGAACCTGATGGCTCAGGTAAATAGCATAGTTAAACATAGGCAGCAGTGTCCCCAGCTTTGGGAGGATTGCTGGATTTGGAGTCTAAAGACATTAATTCAAACTCTGCTTCTGCCACTTTAGACCTAAAAGAACTTAATACAAGTCATTTAACTTTTCTGGGATTCAGTTTCCCTTTCTGCAAAACAGGGCGACTGCACTAAGATCCCTTCCAACTCTAAATCTCCCTTTGAAGCTAAGGTTTCAGAAGGGGCATGAACTTGGATAGGGAAAAAAAATTTAGCATTTCCTTAATTATGAATTAAAATAAACACCATGATTTTGTAAAGGGCTTCATTGTCTTCACCCAACTGCCCCAGGGGTCTGTGACACACAAAAAAAGGTTTAAGAACTCTGTATCTTAAATACACTGAAGAAAATAACACCTTAAAAAATAGACTAACTCATGGCAAAAGAGGCCCAAAAAGCCAATGAGGAGAAAAATGCCTTAAAAAGCCGAATTTGACAAATGGAAAAGGAATTTCAAATAGTCACTGAAGAAAATAACTCCTTCAAAATTAGATTGGAGCAATTGGAAGCTAATGACTTTATGAGAAATCAAGATACTATAAGACAGGTCCAAACAAATGAAAAAACAGAAGGAAACGTGAAATATCTCGTTGGAAAAACCACTGACTTTGAAAATAGATCCGGGAGAGATAATTTAAAAATTATTGGACTACCTGAAAGCCATGATCGAAAAAAGAGCCTAGACACCATCTTTCAAGAAATTGTCAAGCAAAATTGCCCTGATATTCTAGAACCAGATGGCAAAATAGAAACTGAAAGAATTCACTGATCGCCTCTTGAAAAAGATCCCAAAAAGAAAATTCCTAGGAATATTATAGCCAAATTCCAGAGTTCTCAGGTCAAGGAGAAAATACTGCAAGCAGTCAGGAAAAAACAATTTGAGTATTATGAAAACACAATCAGGATAACACAAGACCTAGCAGCTTCTACATTAAGGGATCAAAGGGCTTGGAATATGATATTCTGGAGGTCAAAGGAGCTAGGACCAAAACCAAGAATCACCTACTGATCACCAAAACTGAGTATAATGCTTCAGGGGAAAATATGGCCATTCAATGAAATAGAGGACTTTCAAGCATTCTTGATGAAAAACCCAGGGCTTAACAGAAATTTTGACTTTCAGATACAAGAAGCATGAGAAGGTAAACAGGAAAAAGAAATCATAAGTAACTTATTAAAGTTGAACTATTTACATTCCTACATGGAAAAATAATAATTGTAACTCATAAGACTTTTCTCAGTATGAGGATAGTTGAAGGGAATATATGTGTGTGTATGTATATTATATATATATGTATAGGAGGATGTTTATGTGTATAAATATATATGTGTCTGGGCATATGTGTGTACATGTATACATAGAGGACACAGGATGAGTTGAATATGAATGGATGATATCTAAACAATAAAATTAAGAGGTGAGAGGAATTTACTGGGAGGAGGAGAAAGGGAGAAATAGAGTAGGGTAACTTATCTCATATAAAAGAGGCAAGAGAAAACTGTTACAATGGAGGGGAAGAGCAGGGAGTTGAAAGGGAATGGGACACCCTTATTCTCATTGAATTTGGCATAAGGAGGGAACAACATACACACTCAAGTGGGTATCTTAACCTATAGGAAAATAGGGGAGTAGGGGATAGGAGGGGGGAGAATAGAGGGGAGGGCAGATTGAGGGAGAGGGTAGTTAGAAGCAAACATTTTTGAAAAGGGGTAGGGTCAAAGGAGAAAATGGAATAAGTGGGGGGTGGGATAGGATGGAGGGAAATACAGTTAGTCTTTCACAGTATAACTACTATAGAAATGATTTGGGTAACTACACATATATAACCTACATTGAATTGCTTATCTTCCCAGTGGGAGTGGGTGAGGAGGGAAGAAAGGGGGAAAATCTGGAATTCAAAGTTTGAAAAGCAAATGTTTAAAAAAAGTTGTTTTTTACATGCAACTGGGAAATAAGATATACAGGCACTAGGGTATAGAAACCCATCTTGCCCTACTAGAAAATTAGGGGGGTGATGGGGGAGGATATAAGAGAGAACAGATTGGGGGAAGAGGTATTCAGTAGGCTGCTACTTTGGGGTGGGGGGGTAGGGGAAAGATGGGGAGAAAAAATTGTAACTCAAAATCTTATGGAAATCTATGTTGAAAATTAAAAATAATTAAAAAAAGAAACTCTGTAGCTTATGGGGATGCCCTGAATGAATATTTGGGTGTAGATGTCAGTCCTAATTACTTGAGTCTCCCTTTTCCTTTTGCAGAGAGTGAAGAAGGATGTTGACAGGGGCACTCTGCATTCAGACATGTTCCTGCTGAAGTGTGAGGAAGGAAAGGAAGGAGGTACAGTACCTGCTGGGCCCCTGGTGCCTGCTCACACCAGCCCTGATTCCAGGCACTTGTCAAAAGCCAGGCCATCTTTCTTCCTCTTAGAGAAACAAGATCATGATGAGGGATTATCAGAGGTTGCACAAGGGTGGACCAAGTAGGAAGCCCGTGGGGAGGATCAGAGTTCATTGAGGGACGCTTTAATATTACATTTCATCTGTGCCAGAAAGCTCTGCTCTCCTTGGCATGTGCAGACGCCTTCATTTTGTGATCAGTCCTGTATGACTCTGGCCCTCCGTGAGGAGGAGAGCCTGCTTCCTCATCAGCCCCTGCATCGTGGCTGATCCTCACATCTGTCAGAATTGTTTGTTTTAATGGTGTTGTTGTAACTGCATTCATTGTTTTCCTGGTTCTGCTCATTTCATTGTTGGTCACTTTGTTCAGATTGTGCATTTTTCATAAATTTAATGGTCAAGTATAGAACCTTCTTCCAGTTATTTCTTTCTAGCTTTGAGACTAGCCCTCTGTCCCCACTGCATCCCTGTATGATCATGGGCATTAGGGGGCCACAGGATTCTCGAGATGCGAGGGAGGAAATGGAACCCCAGAGACCTTCCCAGGATGGGTAAGAGCTGAATCAGGATACTCTAAGTCTAAGCCTGCTTCCTAGTTCCAGCACTATCACTGACTGACTAGCTGTGTGATCTTGGATTAGTCATTGAACATCTCTGGGCCTCAATTTTTTCATCTGTAGAATGAAAGGTTTGGAGCATTAGATGATCTTCCATGGTCTCAGCTCTGAGACATCCCCTGAAAACAACCTTTATTGTGAATCTGTATTAATGCTAAACAAAATGAACTACAATTTACTTTTTTCTTCTTTCTCCAAGATCAGGTTCAAGCACTTCTATGATATCACGTTTAAGTGATATGGAAAGCTGTGGTGAACAGCACCTCACCTGGTAGTGTTAAGGAATCTTCCTCTCTTCCCTTGGTTCTGAATGTGCCTTGGAGGGGCTTCACCCCATGGCAAGGAACTCTGTTTACGCCCCCTTAGGACATGACCTGATAGAGTGGCCCTAACCATGGCAGTGGATACTTCCCCACTGACGGCTTCCTCCTCTCCCAGGATTCCCCCATTTGGACCGAGGCTGTATGGTGTCTGTATAACTAGGCACCCACGTGATGGGCATTGTGGGCATGCCCCAGACCTCCCACTTCCAGGACAGGGTGCTCCTTCTAAACTGTGAAAGGCAGTGAAGTGTGGTGGCCTTGAAGGCAGGTGAGCCCTGGGTTTGGATCCCACCCCCTTCCTTCTCTGTCATGGGCAGGTCATGTAGGCTCACCAAGAATTACCCTCTTCTGCCAGATGGTTTGTGGTGCCTGTTCCACAGGGTTGTTTTGAGGCTCAAATGTTATAATGTATAAAGTTCTTTACCAAATGTAAAGGGCTCCATAGGGGTATGTCTGTGTTTGTCCCTTACATTGTTATTAATGTAAAAGCTCTATTTTGGAGGATAGAATGTTAACCTTAACATGTTTTCTGGACTTTAATTCGATTTAGTCTGACAAGCATTTGTCGACACTGCCAGGTGTTGAGATATGAGGACCAAAAGATAGTAGCCCCTCCCCTCAGGAAGCTTGCTTTCTATAGGAGGGATGGAATGTGTCCACAAACGAGGAAAATGGGGGAGCTCCCACACCTGGGGGATCAGGGAGCACTTCTTCTGATGGTGGCGCCTGAGCTGAGTTCTGCAGGAGGGTGGAGATGGAAGAGGGAGGGGACCTGTGCCAGCAGGACTTGGATAGCAGAGTTCAGGGAATAGCTGATATTCCAGTTTGACTAGAAAAGAGGCTTCATAAAGGGTTGCAGTTGGGGAAAATCTTGGAAAGGTAGGTAGGTGTCTGCTTGCTTTGCCATGATTTTTGTTGGGCCTGCTTGTCCCCTTATAACATTGGTAGGTCCTCGGGGGTCAGCTCTGGCTCCTTTTTGGACCTGCCTTCATTTGCATACATGTGCACACACACCAAATTTGCCAGAGTGAGTGCAATTCAGAGTGACACACATGGTGATAGCCATCCTGGGGCTGCTGCTGGAAATCCTCTGTGGTGCTTTGCTCCTTCCTTTTAAAGGATGTGAATAATTTTTACAATCGCCCACTCCAGAGTGGCATTTCAGGAGTAGTAAACGTTAGAAAAAGTGTTGTCAGGACCTTGACGATGATGGGCCCAGAGCCATGAAGGGTTTGCTCCCTCAGTAATCCCAGGCAGAGGTAATTCTTTCTGCTTGGTGGCTTCATAAACAGCCTATACAATTAGTATTTGGGTGAGCAAGAATTTTTTTCTTTCCTCTTCCTTAAAGTATTTGGTACTGTGCAACTTTTATACTTCATCCTCATTCTCAAAAAGGATATTTGACTCAGCTAATGGTCAAGTAACAGAACTTGTATGATTTTTGGAATTCTCAGAACAACAAATGAAGCCTTAAGGATGGTACCTGCTAAGATATGATTACTCCTAATAGTAATAATAGCTCTAGCATTTATAAAGCGCTTTAAGATTTTCAACTCATTAGATCCTGACATTAACTCTGGTAGATAGGTGCTGTTATCATTCCCATATTACAGATGAGTAAACTGAGACAAAGTGGTTAGTTGACTTACCCAGGGTCACACAGCTAGTAAGTGTCTAGGCTTGGGTTTGAACCTGGGTCTTGCCTACTCCTGGTGTAGTGCTCGACTATGTACTGTGCCACTTAGCTCTCCTGTACAGAGACTGATAATGGAGGGGCATTTCCTTGTAGGATCCAGGTGCTTTGTAAACTGCCCAGTGCCCTATTAATATCAATAATTCTCGTTGGGATTTAGTGCAGGACCACTTTAGTTTGTGAATCAGGGGAAAATTGTTCTTTTATTTGTATATGCTTATTTTAAAGCATCATTTTTTCATTTTTCATACTTTATGTGAGGACATTCCTGTGTTACTATGTCAGGATATTGAGTCCTTGTATTCTACAGTATGAAATACAAAATGTCTTTTATAATTTTTCTTCACATAAAACATTTTGAGTTGTTCCTCACTGATTGACATGTATAAGAATTGATTATTATCTAAATGCTTATTCTTTGATTTTTCTCTTCTGTTCCTCCCTGTGGAGAGACAGTGATTATGATACAGCATTCTGGGGTGCTAGATAATCAGACTGGATATTGTGGGTGTGCTAGACTTTTAAAACTCTGGGTAAGGAGTTCAGCCTCTTTGCACTGAATGTTTATATTTTACCTGGACCACTGGGCCATGTTACACACAAGATGACCAGATAAAGTTTCCCAAAATGGCCGTACTCCAGAAATGTTCATATCAGTGCAATAGAACCAGTGACGTTTACCTTTTTTACTGGACTGGGCCAAATCTCATGAATGGAAGAAATTAGAATAAAAAACAAACTTTTTTTTTTTTTTTGGTCAGCCTCATTGTTCAAGCTTCCTTAAATTGAAGGATTTTCCTTTGGAAGAGGGATATGATTTGTTCATTTGACCCTAGAATATGGAGCTAGAAGAGTGTGGAAGTGGCAAAGGCCAGCGTGAGGAAGAGAAACCAGATCATTTGACCATCTGAACTTCAAATGGGCTTCCCAGTGAGAAGTCTTCAGTGGAGGGCTCTGGGCCCACGTATTTGAAATGCTGTGAAGGGGCTGCTCAGTCAGGAAGTTTGGTGGTTGCTTCCAAGTCTGATTTTGTGATGAAAGCATACATATATCAACTTAAAGTTAAGGATAGCTTCCTAGTTATCCTTGAAATATGTTAAAAAAAAAAAACTCTCCATGTGGTGAATGCCATGCCCTTCGAAGGGCCCAGAATAAAACTTGGCTGGGTCAAGAGGGACCGCAGTGCAGTCGAGAGCAGCCCAGCAGGCAGGTTATGATGCGCCGTCTGTGAGTATCCAGGGAAGAGGAATCATTTGGGACTTTGGGTTAAGATCCACAGCTACTGGCACAGAGAGGGACTTAATAGACACATGTTGATTGACAGTTATTGTGCTAAAAAAAAGTCTATGAATCAAATCTCAGTTTCCTGCTATTAGAGCTTCAGTTGCAAAAGGATCTTTGACTCTGTGCACATAACCTCTCCTGGAGTTCCTTTAAATAGTGAGTCCTTGGGTGTCCTTAAATTCCTGATTTTGAGAAAGCTCATTAGTGTAGAACTTTATAGATGCTTCCCTGGTGTGTAAGGTGAGGCACACTCACTTGGACTCAGAGTGGGGAGCTGGGTTTGTATCCCAGGCTTCATTTCTTCAGTTCTTATCCATGGGCAAGCTAAGCTTGTTGGGTGTCCGTTCTCTCATCTCTAATACGGCTGTGATAGTCCTTGTGCCCCCCTCCCTCCTCCTGGGCTTTTTGGGAGGAAAGCATTTTGTAAAACTTAAGTTGCTCTAGATGGACGGGTAAGTGGTTATGGCCCAAAGAGTTATTAAACTGCCTTATATGTCCTTTGACCCAGAAATACCACTACTTGTTCTGATTCCAAAGATGATTAGGAAAAATGGAAAAGAAGCTATATGTTCCAAAATGTTTATAGTAACTCTCTTTGTGGTGGCAAAGCACCGGAATTTGAGGGGGTGCCCATCAGTGGGAAGTACTGAACAAGTTGTAAAAATGAATGGAATGGAATACTGCTGTGCTATAAGAAATGGTGACCTCGGTGATCTTAGAAAACATGGAAAATCTGCACCCAATAGCGAAGAGTGAACTGAGCAGAACCAAGAGAACATTGTATACAGTGACAGCAGCATGGTTTTAAGAAGCTCTTTGACTATTATAAATGCCCAGATTAACTGCGAAGGACGCATGAAGGAAGATGCTGTCTGCATCCAGAGAAAGAACTGACAAATAGAAGTATGCATAAAATAATTCTGTGTGTATGCATACACACACACATTTGTGTCTAATGGTGACCATTTCCCAGGGGGGGGAGAAGAGAAAAAGGAAAAAAGAAATTTACATAATGACTTTGTATATTTAAAAGGAATAGCAAGTTGTACATAGTAGATTTGCAGTTTCACACGCGATCATCTTTTTTATTGTACTGTGTTATAGAATTGTTTTAGTTATATTATAAGTAAAATTTAAAAAAACAAAACACTGCTGAGTGAGGATCGCTGGTCACTTACCAGATGTGGGGAGAGAGGCCACTGCGTGAATGGGGTCTGCTTTTCATGGTCACAGCTGAGACCATTGTGCTTTTATGCCAAGTCACCTCCTCCACTCAGCTCCAGTGGCTCCCTCTCTAGGCCGGATCAAATCTAAAATGCTTGCTTGGCGTTCAGAGCCCTTCGTCACCCCACGCCCTCCTACTTTTCCAGGCCCAGCACATACTCTTTTAGCCGTTGACATTGGCCTCTAGCTGTGCCCCTGGAGTGCTCTCTCTCCTCTGCTGGGACCACTGACCTCCTTGGCTCCTTTCACGTCCCAGTTAAAATCCCACTTTTTCCAGAAAGCTGCCCCCAAACCCCTTCATTGCCAGGCCTGCCCTCTGCTGATTATTCCCTGTTTATCCTGCATTTAGAATGGGAGCTCCTTGAGGGCAGGGACTTTGCTTCTTTTTGTCTCCTAGCACTTGTGACTTTAGCACAACACTTGGCACTTGGTAGGTTCTGTTGATTGACTGACTTGTTCCTTAAAATATGTACCTTGAAGTGTTGCAGTGGCGGGGGTGGCCTAAATCATGTTTGCTTGCATAACTGAGGCTTTGAGGGAAAGATGGGAAGAAGCACATGCATTTACAGGGCATTTTGACTAGCAAATGTAAATAATCATGAATAACAGTTTTAAAAACCACCAAGACACTGAAATATTAAAATCAGTGACCTCCCTTACCAGATATCCCTGATTCATATGAAGTCTATACTTGACCTTTGAGATCCATGGTTATTGTGGCCCAGTGCTTAGCACCCTGAGTTCACTGCCTTCCCCAGGCACTTGTTACCTCTGTGACCTTGGACAAGTCCCTTAGCCTTTGTCACATTTTCTATATCTGCAAAATGGGGGTCGATATTAGCACTGACCCCCCAGGGTTATTGTCAGGATTAAATGATCTAATGTATGCAAAGCACTTTGCACATCCTAAAGAAGACCCATGCACACACATGCAATAGATACACAGTGTGTGTTTGTATGTGTAACACACATGTTAGCACTCTTACTCCCCTGCGTGCCTGCTGTCTGTGGATGCCTGGGACCTTTGGTATCATTGCCCTTTTCCTTAGATGTAATTCATACCGTCTTCCCTTCTCACTGTGTATCTCATGTATATCTGTGCAGGTCCCCATTTTTTCAAAACCCCTTAAAATGTCAGCTGTTTGAGGGCAGGCACTGTTTCTGCTTTTTCTCTGTGTCCCCAGTGCTTAGTGTATAGTAATAAAGTAATTTATTATTAATTAAATTAAATTTTTATTTAATTTATTTAATAATTATTATTAATAAATTCTTGTTGATTCATTGTCTTACACTAAAAAAAAAAACAATAAATTGGGGCAGGGATCATTGTCTTCTCATCCCATCATTCATAGGCCTCCAAGGGTCTTTTGAGCTTCTCAAAGAGGTTTGTAAATATTTTTTTATTGTATGTGTATTGAAGTTTCAGGGTTTATAAATCAGTAAAAGAACATGCTGACCGTGGCCCATTTTCTTGGCCTCCCTGTGGAAGGTTATCACAGGGAGCAAAAGGAATGAACTCTCCAGTGCTTTCTCTGGTCCTGATATGAATTCTTCTGTGCCTTGGGCGAGCAGGCTGAGGGACTTGGGGGGAGGTCTCTGTGACTGGATAGAAAAAGGCCTGTTTTTCTCTCTTCCCATAATGCCTTTGCCTCTCCTCGCTTCCCTTAACAGACAAATGGATGTGGACTCGGGTCAGCCCCTCTGGAGTGAAGCCCACTCCCAGGTCTGGTTTCTCTGTGGCCACGGCTCCCAGTGGGCGGACACTGCTTTTTGGGGGCGTTTGTGATGAAGAGGAGGAGGAGAGCATCGAGGGGGACTTCTTCAATGACTTTTACTTCTATGACATTGCCAAGAACCGCTGGTTTGCAGGACAGCTGAAGGTACTGCCATGATCCCTTTTCCTATCCCTAAAATATGTTGTAACAACGTTATGATTCCATACTGCTTTCCAGAGTGTGTGTGACCCTTCATGGCTCCCCAGCAGTGTGTGAGTGTGCCTGCCCTCCTATAGCCACTCCAGCACTGGCTCTGGCCTTGTCTTGTCCTCTCTGCTCGGTGGGAGGGGAAACCTCAGGGCTGATTGGATTTGCATTTCTCTTGTTATTAGTGGTTTGTGGATTCTTTTACAATCATTGATAACAGCCAAATTGATACCTGGGTCATTGTTAACTTAGGGCAGAAAAGAGAAGATACCAGCTTTGGCCTCTAATTTTAGGACAGCACTTGAGGCACAGTTGACATTTTAATAGTAATAAAAGATGGTTTGCCCACAAATATTTCTGTCATTCTGCTCAACCAGAGTCATTCCTTTAGTTTAAAGTATTCAGAATCCTGGAAACTTCCTCTAAAATGCAGGTATGTGACTGGGGAGGGAGAGCATGTTATTGACTAATCGCTACAGCGTCTGTGAACCAAGCTCAGAGAGAACAGGAGACCAGACATATGAGATTGAGGAGCAGGGGATGGGGCTGGAGAGATGGAAACCTTGGTTTTGTGCCTGTTGGAAAGAGCAGCAGGCCCCAAGCCTGGGGCAGGGGAGGTGGCCCAGAGGGGCAGGGGGCTGAGGCAAGAAGAAGAGAAAATCTGCTTGGGCTGGACCTTTCCTGCTACTTGAGATGGAGGGAAATTTGAAAGCTGAGATAATGCTGGATTCTTTCCAGTGAAGGCAATCACCAGGGAAATGCTTTACAGCATTTTTAGATTTAGAACTCTTTGGTTGTGCTTCCTGACTTTTCTTTTAATTAACAGTTTATTAGAAAGCTCTTACCATATGGGGAATTCAGAGCTTTTTATGAATGGCCTTTCTGCCCCACTCAGCTGTTATAGTGACCTCAGTTTCCCCTTTCTCTCTTCTCCAGGTATTCTCTCTCTCTCTTACTCATCTTTTTGTGGCCATAGCCAATTCTCTAACTGGACTGTTTTAAGTGAGCCTTATTCCAGTTTAGCTGAAATGAAGATTTATAGTAGATTTTTATTGTTTCCTGGTCTCAGAGGTCTTGATGAAAGATGGACATCCAGCCTCTGAAGAAGCCTGGTTTCTTGTAGACAGTCCTAGGAACACTTCACATTTAGACAGTCCCTCTCAGCGTCCTCTGCTGCTCTTAGGAGATTCTTAAATCCCTACAGTACCAGGAAAGGCAGCTCCTTTCCCATCGAGGGGTGAGGAGACAGACACAGAGGGTTTTAATCACTTTTGTCCGAAGTCACACCGCTTACACACAGAGGAAATGAAATAACCCAGATTCAATCCACATTTGACACAAACTTAGAGAAAGCAGCAAATTTTTCATGTAAAGTTACCAGGGCAACACTAGTCATCATGTGGGAGGAGAAGAAAGGATTGAATCCGTGGGATAATTTTTAGAAGCTTTCTTTCCTTAGGAAAACAACCTAAAAATAGTTTTTCATTTGGAAAACCTTTGGAAGTGAGGGCTTTGACTCCTGTCAGACCATTTGTCTCCAGTCCATGGGCTTCCTGACAGGTGTATTGGTGACTAGCTGGTGGGAACGAGACAACACGCGTCTCAGTTGGCCCTCAGGAGCAAATTGGATTTTTACTCAAGACAGGCTTCCTTGGCGAGCCAATGACTGCTCCTGAAGTGTGGTGTGTCTTTTCCAGCCTCGGAAGGTGTGGAGGGTTTCCCAGTCAGGGCCTGAAGTTCCCATTGACTGATTGTATCTTGATTCTATGGCAAAGTGACTTCATTTCTCTTGCCTTCTGTTCCCAACATGGAAGCGGTAGTTGAAGAGAGAGGGGCAGCTCCTCTTTATCCAGTGCTGTCTGCTTTCTGTCGGTCACCAGAGTGCAGGCGTTAGGGCTCTCCTGCCACAGATTTCCCTCAGGTTTTCAGCCATTCTGTGAAAGTATATCCTGAATGGAGGAGCCCAGGGGTGGGAAGAGACTCTGACCTTTGTATCTCTTGTTTAAGCTGCACACTTTTTAAAGCTTGTTGCATCCCAGTCATGTGCTTTCCTCTCATCAATATAGGGCCCTAAAGCAGAGAAGAGGAAACGCAGGCGAGGCAGAAAATCAGAGCCCGAGAGTGTTGAGAATCCGGAGAGGGAAGAGGCTAGTCCCCCAGAGTCACAGGAGGAGGTCAAAGAGGTGGTGGCGGAGGATGGAACAGTCATGACCATTAAACAAGTGATCCCTGTGGCTGGGACGTCAGCAGTTTCTGAGTCTGAAGAGGAGGAAGCCTCTGAGGAGGCCAGTGGCCCTGTGGTAGAGCCCTGTGCTCGCTCGAATGCCATGCTGGCTGTGAAGCAAGGGATACTCTACGTCTATGGCGGCATGTTTGAAGCTGGGGACCGCCAGTTCACACTCAATGATCTCTACTGCCTGGATCTGCACAAGATGGAAGAATGGAAGGTCTTGGTAGAGATGGATCCCAGTAAGCTTGGGTTGGGGCTGACATGAGACATAGATGGAGAGAGGGAGGGAGGAAGAGTTGCCAAAGGCCTTGGCGTGCTCTTATCCAGACCCTTCTAGGACTGTCTTCTTACTCATTCCCCAACATAACCCACTTGGCTAGTTTCATCAATATTCAGTTTTCATTCATCTATCAGCAGTGTGAGGTTGAGGGACAGACAGGCTGATAGAACATAATAAATATTTTTAAAATTCAGTCCCCATGTCCTGGTGTCTTTAGACAGCTTGGTTAGTTATATCACAAGACTCTTGTTAACCATGGATTAGACTTGTTGACTTAGCTGCATATCTTTGAGTATGGCCTTTTGGGGCGCTGCTGACAGGTGAGTCATTGCAGAGCAGATTTGAGCTGAGGCCTTGTTCCTTAGGTTGTCAGACTCGCTGTATTTATGCACAAGAACTAAACTTGGCACAGATTAGTCTCCTCTAACAATCTTTTTGTACCTCTGATTTTGAATTCTTTAGCCTTATTTATTGTCACTTCTGAAATATTTCCTCTGATCTTTCTTTAATCAATGTTCATTTTCCACTTAACTTTTTTCTAAAGGAAAGAAAATTGTTGAGGACTCAGGGAGCTCGCTACTCCTGTTTGAAACTCAGGACTGAAGAATGAAGAAAAATCAATAGGGTTGACGCTAGGGAGGGCATGTCTTTCTTTGTAGAATGAGGGAGTTGACAGGCAGCAGAACGGGAAGTATCTTCCTTGCTCTGCTGGAGCAACAAGCATTGGTGAGATCTTGGAACGCTGATGGATTCTGAGAAAATGTTGATATCGTGTGTAAAATGGAAGACACTGCGAAGAGGGAACCCAGAAAGCACAGGACTTTTTTAATGAGAATTTTGGAAAGTCGTTGCATTTGAACATAGCAGATGATTAGAAGGCAGACTTGGGGAAGCAGGGGGTCCTCCAAGCTTGGAGTAGGCATATCCGATTAGAGAGGGGGAGATGAGAGTGAACAAGTGGGAGGCCTGGGAGAGGGAAGAGAAGTTCTTTCTCTGTTAGATTGAGAGGGAAAGAAGGGGGAAAGAGCTACTCTGTTCAACTATGTAAGGAACCCAGACTGCATCACCCACCTGGGTGTTGGTGAGAGGAAAGTACGGGGAGTTGAGAATCCACATTTCTGTTCTTTGGCTTGGGTTAGTACAGAGCAGATGTTCTCCACCTTGATGTGGTGAGCACAGAGCCCCCAACGGGAAGTGGCCCAGGTCATCCCTTCCTCCTCCAGTGGCTGAATGGGAAGCCTGGGCAGGTGGCTGAAACACTCATTGTTACACCATGGAAAACATGAGTTTGTGAGGTGTATCCCGCTGTGGAATAGACAGATATGTGCAAATGGTTGTTGTGCTAGTGTGCATTTTAAAAAAAATCTGCTTTAATTTTGACCAGCCAAGTCAGCTTTTTCAGGCTTCATTTCCTTGGCATTGGTGCTATTAAAAGATTCTGAGCTTTAAAGTCTATATAAATTAATGAAAGATCTTTAAAGGGGGAAGAAAAAACCTTAAAATTAAATTAAACCAAGTTCCCAGCCCCAGCGAATATTAGCATCATTATTCCCCATGGGGCTGAGGCCTTCCCTTTAGCCTAGGGAATCAGGGGAAGGGTAGAAGGATTGGCATGGGATGATTCACACTTTCTCTCCTTGGGCACCATCCAGCTTCCTTGCCTTCTTCTGAGAGATCATCACCCTGCCTGCCTTCCCTACCTGTCTAGAGCCCAGCCCACGGACCGAGTCCTCAAAACTTTTTATTCAAGAAATACTGCCTTTTTGTCCCTTCTTCCTTGGAGCCAGTGCTTCTGCTTGTCCCCTTCCTCACTCTTGAGTTCCCTTGCCAGTGGCTAAAAGCCGAGCTCTCCGTGATGGCTCCGGCGGAACGGGCAGGGCTGGGCCTCTGCCCAAGAAGCTGCCCTTGTCAGCCTCGGCACTTTCTTTTCCCATGCAGGCTATGAATGTGCTGTTTGACACCTGCTCATTTCTGATCTTGGCATGTTGTCTTGAGCTTTTTTCATCGCTCAGATAAGTCTTCCCCTGCCTCCCTATCCTGCTCTCATTTAATCAGACCTGGAACTGTCTGCTTTCAGGTTCGGGGGGTGGGAGAGAAGGGAGTGGTCCAGGATGGGAGGGTTGTCTTTCAAGTCATCTGTTTGCTTAATAATGAATTATTGAAGAGTATGTATTGCAGTTCTCTCCTGGTATGCCTGGGCCTTAGTTTTATTGATCAATTGGTTGATTGATTGATTTTATTGTTGAAGAAACTCAAGAATGGTTGGAGGAAAGTGATTCAGAAGATGAAGTCGAAGGAGCAGAAGGGGGAGAGGAGGAAGAGGAAGATGAGGAAACAGAGGAAGAAAGTGAAGAGGATGAAGGTACTGGGCTTGTGCTCGTTCATCTTCTAAGCCTCTGGTGTGAAGGGGGAGGGTTTGATGGGGCCTCCCAAAGGTGGGACAAGATGAGGGTTTGCTGACACAGTGGGAGTTATTCTTGGAACCCTACAGAGCAGGGCGTGGAGGCTCGCTGACCAGTGAATCAGGACTTTGTGAGGCCGATCCTAGACCAGGGGTGGGGAACCTGCGGCCTTTTCTAAGTCCTTAGGGATTTGTTCTGTAAAATTTGGATTCAGTCAGCAGGTCGCACTTAAGGACCTAGAAGGCCACAGGTTCCCCACCCCTAAGCAGAAACTTCACCAAAGTGAGAGAAGTTTGCACACCGCCTGGAACAGGTATATCACTGCCTTGCAAAAATTTTTTTTTTAAAGATGGGGATGGAGGACAGTTGCTTTTGGTTTTGATTGTTAGTTTATTCTTTTTAACCAGAAGTATAGCTTTTGCACAATAAATATTTTCTACAAAAATGGGGATTTAAAAACAGAATCATTGAAAGTGCACCAGGAGAGAGCTTGCTATTTAGAAAACCCTTTTTTGCACAAAGTGAGTAGCTCAGAGCACAGAAGGGACTTCAGAGGCCAGTCTAGACCAACCCTTAGGGGAGCAAGCATCTTCTCTGCAGTTCACTCAGGGAAGGGCATCTCATTTTTGCTTAAAGGAAGCCGCCACGGCCCAAGACACTTGGTTGTAGCCACTTTTGGAAAGCTCTGCCATCCTTTGCTGTTCAGTCATTTTAGTCATGTCCGACTCTTGGTGACCCCATTTGGCAAAGATTCTGGAGTGGTTTGCCATTTTACTTATTTTACAATGAGGAAATTGAGGTAGAACCACTTAACTGAGGGTTAAGTGACTTGCTTAGGGTCACACAGCTAACAAGTGAGGTTGGATTTGAACTCGGGTCTCCCTCACTCCAGGCCCTGTGCACTGTGGCGCCATTTAGCTGCCCCTAAGGTTTTTCTTAAATGGATTCTAAATTTGCCTCTGCAACTTTCACCCACTGTGCATAGGTCAGCCCCCTGGTGCCAAATAGAACCTGTCTGATCCCTCTTCATGCTACAGATCTTCAGTTAGCTGAAGACAGTGGTTATGTTACCCCTCAGACTTCTGTAGGTTAAAAATACCCACTTCCCTCCACTGATCTCCACCATTTTGGTGGATGCCTTCCTGTGGAGAGTCTCCAGATGATCAAAATCATTCCTGATGTAGAATTTCTGCAGGTATGGTTTGGCCAGAGCAGAGGAGCATAGCAGAGACCCTCCGCTCTTTGGTCCTAAACACCCCCCTCCCTTCCTGCACCCCACAGTGTGCTCTTTGACTTGATTTTTGCCAAAATGTCTGCCACCTGCTCTCCATCAACTTGAACCTCTGTCTTCTTCCTCTCTATTTTTTATTGTCAGAAGGTGATCAGCATCCAGTGGTTGAGCCTAATGAAAAATACAGTGACTATTTGCCTCGGACTGAAGAATATTGGATTAAGGTCGCTCGGAACAACATGGGGCCTGATGCAAAGGAAAAGAAAGTGATCAAAGTAGCGCATGCCATGGCCAAGACCTTTTATGGTGATTCGGTTTAAGGACAAAATTGGTGTTTACTTCTCAGAATGGGCAAAGTAGTTCAAATCATTAACGTTATTGAAAATGTTACTACTGTATAAACTGAGCCCACTGCTAAGTGGCCTACCAGGTCAGTGTAAAACCCTGGGAAGAGCAGCGTGTCTGGGTCACTCAGCTGGGATCAGGGCAGTGCATGGAGCAGAGCTCCCACCAGCCGGGAGTGTGCCCAGAAACCGTCTGACTGGGCCCAAGGGCCAGACCTGGAACATAAAACCTTCAGAAGGATGAACGGAGAGCTCATAATGAGGTCCAGGGAGGCTTGGAAGCCTTTATAGAAACAAGAAGTGTATACTGGAAACCCTTTTACTCTTTGGTTCTCTAGAAACCCAGATGCTTCAGCACATTTAATCTCTGACCCCTTAGGAAGTAGAAGCAAGGTTGGCTCACAAAATAAAGTGCTTTGTTTGGTTCACTCTGCGGCTTCTCTGTGAACTGCATTTCGTTGCCACATTCAGGACTTTTCTTGGTGTTACCACAGTTCCAAACCTAATTTTCAGTTTTGATTTCAACTCCCTCTTGTACCCAGTTGTTCCTTTAGGGGTCCTTTCCCATTGGTTTTCACTTTCCCTGAATGATAATGAGAGTGTGTGATCCCCCAGAAGGAAAGGACAAACCAAGGGGAATTGGTTGTAGCCCTTTGCCATTTCTCGGCACGGGGCCTGGTCAGCAGTGGGTGCTAGCTGGCTGATCAGTTCTCACAAGAAGAGGGCATTCCTTTAGAAGCTGGCATAAGCTGGTGTGATCTCTGGGCGCTGTGTGGTGATGAGCACACAGTCAGTATACAGTTACCATTAGGTTAATGACAGCAGCACCATTTTGATACATAATCAGTGTGAAAGCATTAGAAATGAAATAACAGAACAGCTTTTTTTTTTTTTGTTTTGAGCATCCTGTGTAAGAATTCATAGTCTTTAATAGTAAGTCGAATTTGTTAGCCAGCAGTCATCCCTCCTGTTACAGGAAAACATTAAAAAAAATACTGGGACTCAATGTGAATGCTTTTGTAACAGTGCAGTCATGCTTAGGATTGTGGCAATGTTTCATAGGACATAGTTGGAAGAGGATTTAACATAGAGGTCATCCCATGTCCTGAAATAGTGTTGGGTTGGCCCCAGGCTGGCCCAGACTGTCCAGCCAGAGCTGCCCTGGTACTTGGCCACACAGCTCAGGGACTGAGTAGAGGCAGGCTGCCGGGGCACAGACCATGGCCGTCCTGTTCTGTAGCGGTGCCCATGGAGTGAGACAAGACAGCCGTTGTCGTGTGCTTGATCAGGACTGCACGCTGCCTGTTGTCTTTGGGACTGTGGACAGATGACAGGATTCCTCTTAGCTTCAGGCTGCTCGTGTGTAAGACATGCAGGCAGACTAGATCCCTAAGGACCTTTCCAGATCTAAAATGCTATAGTGAGGCCTGTTAATTATAGTCAGGTGACACTCTAAAGTTAGCAGAGTGGTGTGTGTGTGTGTACGTGCACACGCACATAACATACAGCTCTTCATACATACACACACACATGCATGCATAACTCATTTGATCCTCACAGCCACATTGGGAGGTGGATGTCCTTTTTATCCCCATCTTACAGTTAAGTAAACGGTTTAAGCGACTTACCCAAGGTTATATAGCCAGTGTGGGAGGCTTGATTTGAGTCCCGGCCTCTCTGATTCCAGATCTTTACCACCTACCTGCTCGATAGTAATGCCACCATCTACCAGCCTGGATGTCTGAGCTTTGCAGCTCCCAGGGCTCTGATGCTCACAACAGCCATACAGAGGAGGCAGCCCGGGAGTGATTATACCCCATGACCTTTTGTTGTGATGGTCTGGGGGCTGGTGATGGAGGGACCCTGTTACTAGCGTCTGTTCCTGGGCTTTGACCTTGCTCTGTCAATCCAAGGCATGTTTTCTTCCAGCAGAGCTACAGGAACCAGAGTTGAAGAAGGACGATCTTTTTTGGAGTCGGCTAAATCAAACGCAGGCCAAAAGACACATTTATTGTACAAATGGTACCGGCAGTGTCTTTTCTCTCCCTTCTGTGAGGTTATCAGTAGAGAGTCAGTCCCTTTGACTGAAAGAGGCTAATTAGAAGCCAATGAAGATTAAATAAACAAGCTTCAATAAAATGAGCTGCCTGTACTGTGTAATTGCCATGATTAAAACAGCCCTGATAAAGAAAGCACCTTAAATGCAAACAGCAGGGGAGAGGTAAAAATACTATCCAGGGTTGTGAGATAACCCAGAATAGAATCCGTGGTGTTCAGTTAGGGAGCAGCAGAAAATGTGCGCGCTTTTATTTTGTCTCATCAGTGGGTTGGTTTGCCAAGCAGAATATACTTAATGCTCAGTCAGTGGTTCATGGTAATGAATAACCAGCCAAAAAGCCAAGAATGTCTTCATTTTATGCCCTTACTGAAGAGCTAATTTGTCTTTTTAAATGGCCATGCCCAGTGCCAGCGAGGAGATACAGCCTGGACTCACATACCTGTCCAGTTTGGTTTGTTCAGCTTGGTTTTTTGTTATTAGTTTTTTTTGCACTGTAACCTCCTCCCCCAAGCCCCACTCAGTGGTTAATTATCCCTTTGTGGACCCTGGATTCGTCCTGTTTCCTTTTACCACCTTTGAGGCACCCTTTGTGGACTTGGGGACAGAGAGAAGTCAAGAACAAACCAGCCCATTGGGCACTCATTAGCCTGTCCCGTGGAAGTTTGGGTGAGAAGAGATCACAAGGAAGGATTCCTGAAGTGTATGGACAACTGATGGACATTATCTCTCCCTGGCTCACAATAGCAGACCTATCAAGTTGGCTGTATAGAACAAATCCTGTTAAATTCCAGATGATCATTCAAATTCTTTGGTTGGGCTGAAATTACAGTGTGACTTTCTTGAAATAAATCAAGTGAACCTTTTGGCTGAAACTTGGAAATGTCTTTTGTTCAGAGGTCTTTATTTTAGTGGGGTTGATTGTGGCAGGTTCCAACCTCTGTTGGGATTTTTCAGTGAATTCTTAAAAGGAGGAAGTGGGCAGATAGAGTAAATGGGTTCTTGGTCCCCAGACGTAGGTTAAATCAAGACAGGTTTGAGGATTTCCGATGTTGGAGAAAGGACACCTTGTATTTAGTAAGTCACACTTTGGGGAAATATGAGTGTTTTCAGAAAGTGTCTCAGATGAGGTCAGGAGACAGCTAGCCTAAGATATAATTAGCATAAAATAAACCCTGATGAATTTGGTTATTGTATTAGTTAGTGTTATAATGACCTGAGAGTAAAAGGAAGGGCTCTGATAAGCCCCCATGTTCAGAGAAAAGGGGAGTTTGGAGGAGAAGCTTGATTTCTATCCACTTGAGCAGAGCCTAGAATCTCTGAGGCCATCCAGCTGAACCTGTATCTGAGCAGAAATCTCTAAACTATCCCTGACAAAAGGTCATTTCACTTTACGGTTTGCAAAGCAGTATTACAGACACCTCATTTATCCTCACAGCAACCCTAGAAGGGGACTGTTATTTATCTCCCCCTTTCACAGCTAAGGAAATGGAGGTGGACAGAGGTTAAGTGACCTGTCTGGGGCCATACAGCTAGTGTCTGAAGCTGGATTTGAACTCAGGTCTTCTTGACTGTAGGTCCAACATCTATCCACTGTAACACCATGAAGCCAAAATTTGCCTCTCAGCATCCATTGCCTAGTTGAGTCAATAAGGATGTGCTGGATGGAGCCAGCTCAGGCTGATTATTAAATTTTCAGTGTAAGCCTATATACCTTGGAAATCAGCAAATGCTACAAATCAGGGCTTGTTTTGTTGATTTTTAGACTTAGGAAGGTGATGGAGACAGCATAATGCAGAATAAACTGAAAGGTATGCCATAACAGCATCTTTTTTTTTTCTTTTGGAGAGCTGGTTGTTAAATATTCGCTAGCATACTCCTAAATAACTTTGGGCAAAATACTTCCCCTCCCTGGGTTTGTTGCCTTGTCTGTTAAATAAGGTTAGACTAGGTGGTCCCTAAGGTGTTTTCTAGCTCTAGAAAAATAGTCCTATATACTAACATCCCCAACTCCAAAAATTCCTCACTAGTAAACCATCAGCTGGTGGAAGAAGATGAATTAAGACAAGACCTTGTCACCCAAGGATCAAAGGGAGAACTAAGGAATATTTAACCTGGAGACCTCAATGAGAACATTTTAAGGGCTCTCATGAGGAATGGAGATTACTTTTGTTCTGGATATCTATTTAAATAATTACTCCATGTCCTAATGATCACTAGAATGTATTTCCCATAGGTGTCTTAAAACCAGGAAGTCAATGTTATATATAGGGAGACCTAATTTTTACTAGGATCATAGGTATGAGCTCTAAAATTTTCTAATATGAGATAATTTGCTTTTTGTTGGACCAATTGGGATATTTGTTGGTTATTCATAATAAATGAAATAACAAATGGTCATTTATAATGACCTGGTCATACATAAATGAAATAACAGTTCATTACTTGAACCTGCCAGAGACCAGATCTTAGGGTAGGGCAAAGCACCATTTCTTCCCTGCCTTCCTACAAAATGACTCTGTTATATACTCTGACATTGTGGTGAAATGTAGCATTGAAGAATGAAGCTTTGGGGTTTCAGTGGATAGTGTGCAGACCTTGGAGTTAGGAAGTCTTGAGTTCAAATCCTGCCCTGGATATGTACTAGCTGGAAGTATCCTCAGATACTTGCAGATGGGGCAGCTAGGTGATGCATTGGATAAAGTGCTGGACCTGGAGTCAGGAAGACTCATCTGGCCTCAGCCACTTACAGACACAAACCTATTTGCCCTCAGTTTTCTCATCCTTAAAACCTAATTTTTTGTCTCAGTTTCTTTATCTGTAAAATAAGCTGGAGAAGGAAATGGCAAACCACTTCAGTATTTTTGCCAAGAAAACCCCAAATGGGGCCACAAAGAGTTGGACACAACTGAAAAAACAGCTGAACCATAAATCCTCAGATGTAAGTTTCCCCAGATACTTACTAGCTACTGTGTTTCCCTGATAATAAGACCTATCCCGAAAATAAGCCCTCCCCTTACTGTGTAAGATTCCTCTAAAATAAGCCCTCCCCCGAAAATAAGCCCTATTGAGATTGCTACTGTAGTGAAGGTGATCCCCTGAGCTACATGCTACATTACGGTACCCTCTGTATGCACTGTCCCCCCGCCCCCCGTGAAACGCACACCGCGCTCCGAGCTGCATCCAATCAGAGCTGCAGCAGTGAGCGCGTCATCCTGTTCTTCCCCAGTGATTTGCTTATTGAATAAAAGTACATTTTTTTGGTTCACATTTACCTGTTTATTAAAATTGCTGTCAATGTTCATTAAAATAAGCCCTCCCCTGAAAATAAGCCCTCTGGTGTTTTTCTGTCAAAAAATAATAAGACAGTGTCTTATTATCGGGGAAACACGGTATAAGTTTCTGGGCAGGTCACTTAACCTCATTCTCCTCACCTGTCAAATGGTAATACTAATAGCACCTATTTCACAGGGTTGGGAGGTTTGTCCTCGTGAGATACCATGAAGGATTTCTGCAAATCCTGAAGTGCTATAAAAATGCTAGCTATTATTAGGATTAGAAGAAAACTGAGGCCCAGGGGAGGTATCTTGCCTAAAGGTCACTGCTTCTGAATATCAGGAGTGGGACTCCAGACCTGTGTCCTCAGCATCCAAATTCAGTTTTTCCCATCCTATACCAATCACCCTGCCTCTCCCAATTTCCTCCCTTTCCCTCAGACCTAACAGCCCTTCTCTCCCCTGACCTTTCCCCTTCCCCCTTCCTGGTAAAGATCAGGAAGTAATCCAGCCTCTCAATGGGAGCATCTGAACCATGCTGTCCTGGTGTTGACAGCCTGGAGTCAGGGAGACCTGAATTCAAACCGTTCTCAGACACTTATTAGCTGTGTGACCCTGGGCAAATCACTTGACCCCTGCCTAGCTCAGATTTCTCAACTGTAAAAATGCAGGGTTGTTGTGAGGCTGAAAGGAGATATTTGTAAGACACACTTAGCACAGAGGAAGTGCTGTATAAATACTTATCCCCCCTCCCTCTCCCCTTCCCTCACCCTCTGTAGTGTGGCTTTTAAAACCTAAATGGGCCCTAGCGCAATGTCCTTATGCCATGTTGATAACTGCCCAGGAAATATTTTGATTTTTAAAAAATTACCATGATGATGATGATGATGATGATGATGATGATGATGATGATGACCTTTGGCAGCACGAGGCTTTTCTTTGCATTGCTTATCAGATGAAATCCTGGCTGACAGATGAACTAAGGGTATGGGGGGATCTATTAAGACAGTAGTTTCTTTTCTGCAAAGAGAGGACTTTGAAACCCTGTTCAGTCTGCCCCAAGAAGGAATTACCCAGGGAAAACAAAATTAAATTGGAGGCCTGTTCAGGCCTGGGGACAGGAGGGGAGACAGCATCTACATCCTGGGAGGAAGACGGATCCTCTTAAGCAGGAATCACTTAAAATGAAGGATGACATGCACTTAAAATGAAAATGGGCGCAGTGCCAGATAATTAGGCTCTTTGAGGATAAGGGGCCACATGGGACATATGACCTGCCTCAATTTCCTCCTTTGGGCATCTTTGCTGAAATCACTGAACCTGGAGTTTCCAATTCTGCCTCAGACGCTTAAGTACCTGTGTGACACTGGATGATCCACATAACCCCAGTCTGCCTCACTTTCCTCATCTGTACAATAGAGAAAATAATAGTGCCCACCTCCTAGGGGCATTTTAAGGACTAAATAGATATTTGTAAAATACTTTGCAAACCTTAAAGCATTCTGTCAGTACTAGTGCTATTATTAATAATCTCCCCCTCCAACTTGAACACTCTGAGCTCTGTTTTTATCATGCTCGTTCACCAGTTTTTATTATATTTGTGTCCATGTTGAATCCCTTCCAATTGTAAGCTTCTGGAGCAACGGGATGAGGTCTTTTTTTTTTTTTATCTTTGCAGACTCAGAACTTCGAACAAAGCCATGCTAGGGTATGTGCTTAATGTTGCAGAGTGAATAAATCTGTAAAATGGTTTCCTAATACCTTACCTCACATGGTGTTTGTAAACTTTAAGATGCTAAATAATACTGTCTACTTCCACAGTGTTTTAAAGTTTCCAGAGTGTTTTCCTCACAATAATCTGTTGAGTTAGAGGGTATAAATGTTATCTCCCTTTTTACAAAGAAGGAAACAGGCACAGAAAAGTAACCTGTCTATGATTATAAAAATATTAGGAAGGAAAGAAGCAAGTTTTTATTAAGCACCTACTATGTGCCAGGCAATGTTTTAATATATTAGCTATTAATATCAGCCATTAATATTATTCATTTTATATTTCCCTGTCACACATAGCACAGTATCTTGAATTCAGTAAATATTTAATCAGTGTTTGTTGGACAACAAGTGCAAAATGGTGACTATTGGGTGTGAAGGTGGCATCTAGTATTTCTTGGCCAAATGTTTGTTGCAGTATTCCTTCAGGAAATCCAGACGTTTTTCAAAAGACCTTTTTAAAGGGACACTGTCAATCTAGATTCAATCCTTTGGAGACAAATTTAGGCCATCTTCTTAATGTTCTTAGGCCACTAACAAAACTCCCCACAAAGAAAGCAGTTCATGGGGAGTTAAGGGCAGTGAGAAGGGAGCTTGTTATTCATCGGAAAAAGATTCGAGTTTCTCAAAATTTTGTGTAATTTATAATATTTCTTTTCCTTTTGACGGTGTCCCTTCATCATCTTCCATTAGGTAGTTAAATGCAGAATAAGGGGATGATTTAATCAATTACATTCATTAAAGAAAATTATTTTATTATCATTTTTTAAGTAACCAAGCTATTTTCTTTCAGCTAAAAGAAAAGAAAAAAGGCCGAGGTAACTTTTTTTAGCCACTTCATCAATGAGAAAAAAAAATCAGAATATATTCAACATTCCCTTTTTTTTTTTGTCAATGCACAAAATAATTGCACTGTATCAGCAAACAGTTTACATGCACCAGGAAAACAAAAAGAACAGAACCAGAAAAAAGAAAAATGCAGATTTAGACTGTTTACTTAAGGAGTCACAAAAAGGCATCCATGTAAGGGTTAGTGGTTTCATGTCTAGTGTATGATCAAGTTTTCATATGCAGCTCTCCAAAAGGACGATTGGGTTTTTCTTTTTAGATCGGGCTACTTTGGGTGGGCGCATGATGCAAAGATTCAGAGTCCATATAAATAAATTGTGTCCAGTAGGGTGCTAGTCAGGACCTCAGAAGTCACAGAGGCAGCAGAAACAAGGAAATGTCACCATGGGCATTAAGAGAAAGCCCTCGCCTCCAGGGACTGCTCTCTGCTGAACTGCAGCAGGGGAATGGGAAACTGGCCAGTTGACTCGAATCTGCAGCACTGGGCCCTGGGTGCCCTCCCCTTCTTCCCCCAGGAGGACCCAGCATTAGGTGAGAGTGCGGGTCACAGCTATTCTGATTACGGCAGTCACAGTGCTGAAGTGGGCAGGTCTTGCTTTCTTTTGGAGAGTCTCAAATGAGAAAGCTGACAGTCCAGAGCTGGAGAGAGAGACAGGGATGAGCTGAGCAGGGCTTGCTAGAACGGGGGAGGCTCTGGCTTTGGGAGAATGTCTTTTTGCAGCAAAAACAGAGGATCAGATGATGTCCATCTGCTTTTTGGCAGCAATGACACCTTCATCCTTTCTAAAGAAAAGACAAGTGGGCGCTTCTCTGTCAGACATTTTTGTCACATCATATGGGCTATGAACTGTCCACTCCCCTGACACTGACCTGACTGTTGAGAAAAGCCATCCTGACTGGTCAGAGAATTTACCTTCCAGCCACAAAATATGGGCTCTGTCATAGGGCATTTACTGAAGTTAGAAATGGCTTTTCCTCAGACTCCAATGAATGCTGTACCTAAGACTGCCTAAAAGGAATCTTGAGTTTTCCGAAGCCCCTGAAATTCCTACGGACTATTCGTAATGTAAGGAGATGTTAGACTGTTTCTAACTTGAATGATGTCAGAGTGAAGGGGACAGCATCTGTCTGGGGAAGAGACTTCCCCTCATACAGGTCAAGACTCCTCTAGCTGCCAGCATGGAGGATACTGGAGCTGTTGGAGGAGACCCAGGTAAACTGGACAGGGAAGGGATGGGAAGCAGAAAATCACCTCATGAAGAAATGTACTTGAAGGAAAATGTCATGACTCCCTGCCTCACTTCAGTCCACTAAGCCCCTTTGTAGGGGGGTGGGGGGGACAAGCAAAAAAGATCAAACTTTTTGTGTCAAGGAGAAGTGTATATTTTATTCTGCTTCTGAGTATGGGACTGGAGATGAAATGTTTACTGAATGAATCAGTGAGTATCAGTTAGAAGGGGTCTCAGAGGATATCTAGTTCAACCCATACCTGAATAATAATCTCTACATGTCAAGAGGTGGGCATATCTCTCCTGTGAAGATCTCCAGGGAGGGGGAATCTTCTCCCTTCCAAGGAAGGTCTAGTCTACCCTTCACAGAGAACAACAGAGACCTCGGAGGTCATCTCACCTGTGTAAGAAACCTTTTTATATTATCCCCGACAAAGAGTCCTCCAGCCTCTGCCCAAGATCTGCTTCCAAAGTAGACCTCTCCCCTTTTGGATAAGTCTTAACTGTTAGGAAATTCACCTTACGTATTGAACAGTTTTCATTATTTGTAAGCTTTTCCTTTCTACTCAGCCTAAATCTGTGTCTGTAATGAACCCATTGTTCCAAAGCCTCACACAACAGTCCAATCTTTCTTCCACATTGACAGCCATCTGTCTGAAGATAGCTATTATCTTCCTATAGGTCAAACCACCCTCCCTTTGTTCAGTGTGGCATGAACTCTGAGGCCCTCCTCCACACTCTGCCTAGCTTTTCAGTGTCCTTAAAATATGGCACCCGGCATTGAGTACAGTACTCCAGGCATGGACTGAGGAGGACACTGGACAGTGGGATTATATGCTTTTCAGTACAGCCTGAGATCATGGTAGTTCTTGGAGTTGCTATATCTCACTGTGGACACTGATTTGGTAATCCACTAAAATTTATTTTTTTCTCCAGAATAGGATTTTCATTTTCCCAACCAACGGTAGAAAAATAGCAAGAAATGAGGTAGGGATGTAAATTCGCACCCATTCTTCACTTGGACCTTCATTATTGTGGGTCTGAGACACCCTGGCCAGAATTTTGCAAGTTAACAGTCGTTCAGTAAATGATTGAAGTGTATTGAATTGAATAGAGCCAGGGCCGTGGTCTTAATGTTAAGCAGACTCCTACAGCCAAGGCGCTTTTGCTTGCAAAGTACTGGGTCTGTGCCTGATTTCAGGCTCCTCCATCTGCCCACAAAGACTGGCATAGGAAAGACTCAGAACAAAATAATGCCTCTGGTGCTGCCAATCTGGTACTATGCACTGAAACAAACACTATCTGCTCCTCTCAGGCAGGCTCTAATTTTGCAATACAATCAGTCCCTCTCCATAGGCAAAGCATTAAACCATTCATCCACACAAGAGCTAGATAACCTCTCCTGTTGTCAATGTGCCTATCCAGGGATTTTTAACGTAAAAGTCCCCATCAGGCAATAGTATCAACTCCCTAAGATGGTTGGGCCATCTTTTCTCGAGATTTTCAGCTGCCAAGTCTGCTCCAAATCATTCAAACCCCTTCCATCTTATACTAATAAGAACCTTTCCCATCCTTCCTGGACACAACGCCACAAGGACGACGGCTATGCCTGGCCTGGTTTATAATCTATGAGACCTTATATTTTTAGGCTTCTCATATATTTCCACATCCTTTCCAGGCATGTAGATAGATATATCTTAGGGGCCCTGTGTTTTTCAAGGGCATTGCTTCAGTCAAGGCAACGGCATGTTGTTTTTTTTTCCTCCCCCTTGCATCATTTAAGGCAGTCTTAGCAATGCTGCTCAGAACTTACATGTCAAAGGATTCATTTTGTTTACTCTTAATTCTGGATAATATCTAGGCGACACTGCCAGCCAGAGGAGAGGCAATATTACTAACACCTCAGGCTTATCTTGAATAGGCCAAAGTTTCAGCCTTCTACTCTTCACTTTAACTGTTTTGACTGTTATTCTTAAGTGAATAGAAGTCTAATTCTTCTCACTTCTCCCCCTCCCTCCCCGGCCCCCAGGAGTGATTGTTCATATATACTATAAGAATTAATATGTCTCAGCTCCTTAACCTGGGAGAGTCTGTGAACTCAGATGGGGGCAGGAAAAGACATTTTACTTTTCACTAACCTTTGGTTTCCTTTGTAATCCCATGTTTTATTTGAGGCATTTAAAAGTATTATAGACTTCATCAGACTGCCCAAGGGCCCCAGGACACACAGAAAAGGTTGAGAACTCCTGCCTAGCTTAACTTGGTACGAAGAAAATGCTGGTATTCATCCCTTCTCCACTGGATCAAGTAGTTGGTTAAAGTTAGTGGAGTGGATATTTTACACAATTTTAGAGAGGCACCTTTCCCTTAGTTACTTTCCCTGAACTAAAGGAAGGTATAAATGTTGGAAGACAGATTCTATAAAAAAGTTAGAGAGATGGGATTGAACCTAGGAGAGAAAAATACAAATTATTGCACAAACGATGATAACCTTTTAGTTCCATCTGTGCTTAAAGGCAGAAGAAGAAACAAGCTTAGACGTGTGTACCATGAAGACATCCGAAGTTAGAGATGGGGAAACACCATAAAGTGGGATCTCCAAATGGTCACTTATGATGAGCCACCTGAGATGGTTTAGCTGTACTATTATTGGAAGTGGGAGATGAACTAGCAGGCCTTGCAAGGTTTCCTCTTCTCCCTTTCATTTGAACAACATGGTGTCTCAAGGACAAAAGCTCTAGTTGAGGCATAACACATGTTAATCCATACTTTATAGAAAGTCTTTTCCAAAATTGAATGACAAACCACTCCAGCCCATGGATTCCCTACAAGCCAGCTACCTGCTCACTGCAACCAATCCAACATGGCGGTTCTATTTGGACATTTTCCACACTAGGTGGTCTATAATTTCTTTTGGCATCACAAGCCAGAGGATCAAGCATCTAGAACCCAGAATTGAGATAACAGCCTCTTGTCTTGTGATTTCATAAAATGCCTCTTTTCCAATGGCTCTGGGAAATCTCAGTGAATTGGCTTGAGACTGGCATGTCCAATCCTACCATCCTTAGGGAAGTTTTCACTCAAAACAATAAAATAGAGGATGTTGGCATTTGTTTGAAAGGGATAAGGGTCACTTCAAGAAAATCAGTCAGTAAGTCCTTGTGTTTCTGGGATCTTTTTTCCTTTGTGATCTGCTCAACAGTATTTGCTGTCATTTCTTGGGAGCCATGCTGACCTTCTGTCTGGCTGCTAGGCCTGGCTTGTCCATACTCTTTATTTTACATACATCAAACCATTCATATCATCTTGACAGCACATGAGTTCAAGAGGATAGATAAGGGGAATTTTTAAGGTATTCAACTATTCAGATGCTTCCTGTGCAGGAAATCAAATTCAAAAGGCACAAAATAAACCTGAAATACACATTACAAAAATCCTCAAGTTTTAGTTAAGAAAAATCGATAAACCGAGGCACAGAGAAGTCAAACAACTGGACTGAATCCTACAGGAAATCCCTTTATAAAGTGAATCCCTTCCCAGGTCCTCCTTCACCTGATTTCATCAAGGACTCATTTCCTCCCAAGTTATCTTTTCATATATTTGGACTAACCACTAAATGGCAAGAAAATGACCCAAAAAATGCTTTGTTTTCAGGACAAAGACTAGGATTGCTGATTTTTCAAGTTTCTTACTGTATGCTCTTTCAAAAAAAAAAAACCCTTTTTGTTTTGTTTTAACCCTGTTTGAAACATGGTTTAGAAAACCAAGTTTCAAAGAATGGTTCATTAAGACTCTTCTCCTGCCCCTCTCCAAGCTGATTTGGTATCTTAGCTGCCAAGTCCCTTCACTTTTCTGTGCCTCGGCTTTCACATTTGCAGCATAGGGACAACGGCACCTTTCTTACAGGATTGCTTTGGGTATTAATTAAAAAATTGTTAAATGCTTTGGGCCACTGGGAGATAGCTGCTAGTGTTGAATGCTTCCATGTTGCCCCACCCACCCTGTAATTCTCATTTACCTTCCTCTAGTGAGACAAGCATGTGTGTACTCAGGCAAGAGATGGAGAGAAGCAAGTCTGTAGACACCTGATGGAAGAAAGTGATGAGTAATGTAGCTGTCAGGGAAATGTGAGGCTCTGGCCAAGGTGTGACAGGCAGGTGCTTTCAGAAAGTGCTCAACCTGCAACAATTAATCAAGTTATCCTTGCTTTTAATCACATTGTTTTGGAAACCAATTAAAGCTACTCTTCAGCTGTCTTTCAGACCCCAGAGTCTGTTTTGCAGCCTTGATTGGAGTAGGCTTTTTCAGTCATTTCAGAATGAAAGGAAATGGTTTGGTCTAGTGACTCTAATGACCACTGGACAAAAGCCCTAGGATATTTGTTGGGAGTGCACTGGCAGCCAGGAATGGTGGGCATGGAAAACAGTCAGTCACCAGGGTGAAGTACCTAGGCATGAAACCACTAGTTCTCGTATTGAATGATAGGCATTTTTGTGCTGTTGCTTTTTTAATACATATCTAAATATCGTATGGTGTTTGCATGTAAATATTTGCATGTAAATATGTAACCTGCATTGGTAGGTACCGTTTTGTGGCATGCAGTTACTGGAATGTACAAAAGAAGTCTTGCTCATCTTTACAAAGAGTTGCAAACAGAATTACAAAACCCATATCCCAGCATGTAGGATTCTCAGAGCTGCAAGTTAACAAGAATCTTTATTTGGCTCACTTTAGGCCCTGCAGCAACCACTCAATATTAAAAAAGAGGAACAGAAAATTAAGATGTACAAAAGATGTAATATCCCTTTAGAAAGCAAATTGTCAGAAATGTATTTGTATTACTGATGCTCTCTCCTCCTATGTCCCCTCCCACCCTCTCCCCCAAAAAAGACCCTTGAACTAAACAAAACTGTGAGAAGGATGGTGTGTGTGTGTATGTGTGTGTGAGTGTGTAAGGAAAAAACTAAACTTCAATGGAACATGCTCTAATCTTTAGTTTATTTCTGGTTAAAAATATAGCAATCCAGTGCAGTGTCTTAAAGAAATCTGCTTCAAACAGAGCAGAAAAACAGCTAAGGAGAAGCAAAGCAGAGTGCAGAAGTCTGGGCCATACCCAACAATGCTATATGTGGAATCCTCTTTCAAAGAGATTTCCCCAATGTGGAACTGAGGTGTTTGTCTGTGGATCTGTCCACAGTCAATACAGACATATACATCCACGCACAGGCATGTCAAGGTGCTATCTCTAATGACTACTGATCAGAGAGGGACAGTCAGACATGGCGGTCTAGCCTGTGATTTGGGTCAGATCATGAAGCCACGCTGGCAGAGTAGATAGAAACAAACTGCATCTCCTGGTCTGACTGAAACAACACTCAGGTTGTATGTTTTTGCACTGTTGGTTTTTTTTTTGGGGGGGGGGATAAGGGGAGGGAGGTAGAGATTTTTTTTAATGAACTCAGGAATTTTTCTTTTAGCCACTGAGTTTTAAAATATGATCCTGTTATTGGGACCCGAACAGCTTCAGAACAGGGATAGTGCATCTTTAATGACTATGCGTATCTACCAGTGGGGAAATCAAGGCAGGCATTATTACAAAGATGGTAAAACCAATGAACTTAAGTGACATATATCGTAGAAAACAATACATCCTTAAGGGGCTGTCATTACCAATGATGGCGTACAAGGGACATATTGGAAGCCTGAATATACATCCTGCATACAAAGTGCAAAAATACCACATGCTCTGAGCCCAAGCATGATGTCGGAAACTGTCCATGGCAAGATGTACCAGACACATTGACTGCATTCATTCCTCTTCTGAATAACTGCCCTGGTTTCCCATCTAGACACTCCAATCTGGACCTGAATCCAACTCCTGGACCTCCAGTAGTATGGTTTCCCTTAGGAGCTGGTGTATGGGTGACAAGGAGGCAAGGGAAAACACTTGGGCTAGGGAATTTGATGCCAAATACAAAAATGAACCACTGGCCCAGATGTGTCTGTACACACCTGTGTTTGGTTAAAACCTAGGTTATGAGTTGGGGGTCAGGGATTTGGCCTTTTCAAAGAAAGCCAATGGGGCAGTGTTGGAAAATGGTAAGAGCAATTGATTTAGATGGGTAGAAAAGGGGAAGACATTTCTTCCAGTCTCCCCTTAACATAAGTATAGGCTCATTTAAAGACAATAAAAAGGGCTAGTTTCCCTACCCATTGGGAAAAGACAGCTCCTATTCCCTGCACTCTATAACCCATGAATGCTCGTCACCAGGAAGGATATCTTGGAACTGAGAGTGAAAAGAAAGTATGAACTACCTTTCTTTCCATCTCCCAACCCTGATGCTGGTGTCTTGAAGACAGCTGCTTCCTTCTCGCTTGACCCAGCTCAAAATGAGACGCTCCTCCGGGACTTTGCTCTTTGGCCGCCGCGACTTTCCTCTGCCCGCTAGCAGCAGCCTGTTCTCCTTGTCGTGATGGTGACAGTGATGACAAAGGTGATTTGATTTCCCAAGATCCCTTCTCTTCTCTTTCCGTGTCTAGCTGGGAGGGCTGGCGTGTCGGCCACCTTCTGCCATGTCACACAGCATAGTGTTATACAAGCAAAGAATTTTGGCTAAAATCCAAAAAACATTACCCAGAAAAAAAGGCAAACTGTGAGTGATACCCAATCATGTTGTTCTTCTGTGAAAAGACTTGGAAGTTGTTGGACAGTCAGAGTTATGCTCGTTCCCTTTTGTGTTTTGTTTTCCTCTCCTTTTCCCCATCTGTATGTAGAACTGTTATTTTTGCTAAGACAATCTCATTAGATGAAAAAGTTAATAAACAAAATGGCGACTCCAATGTTTAGCAAGATCACCATGACTACCAGAATAGGAGCTGAGCCCTGGAACAGAGAGAGAGAAGGAGAGGTGAATTTTATGGTCACAAGAAATGCAAAACTTTCTCTTTAGTGAATAAACCTTATTTCCCCATAAACCAAACTACTGGGAATTAAAAGGACAGAAGAATGAGAGACTGTCCACAGTTTAGGGATCAGTGGGATTAAATGTGCACATTTCACTAGAATACTAAGGACCAGAAAAACCAGGTGAAAGCAGAGGTTGCCAGCGTATACCACTCTCTATTTGGGACCATCAGTGGCTGATCTGCAAATGGGGTCATGGGCAATACCAACTACTTATGGCCTTGACAGAATGGAGCACGGATCCCTCAGGTTACCCCTTTGGAAGATAAAAGCAGGCCTTCTTAAGGATAAGTGATCAATGACTCAGGCAGTCACATGAGCCACCGTGGTGGACGTCCTTGTTGGTGGCCAATTCAGAATAGCCCATGTTGTCCACACGACCCCACCCCCTTGGAGTCCACTGCCCCACAACCCTGCTGGAGTAAAGAATCCTGCTTTTTTGAGAGCACACACACATAGGCTGCTTTCCCATATAAACCATTTTCCTATTCCGTTTTGTAGTCCTGGAAGCTAATTGCTGGCACTCCCCTCCCCCACTCCAGTTATTCAAAAGCCATCAATGAAGGGGGAAGGCCTAAGTTTGGATCCTATGTCAGACGCTTCCTAGCTATGTGACCCTAGCGAGCAAAACACCACCTCAGGCTGCCTCAGTTTCCTCCTCTGCCAAATGGGGATAATAATGGCACCTTCCTCATAGGGTTGCTGTGAGGACATGTAATAATAGAAGTTTGTGTTTGTACTGCACTTTAAGTAAAGTTTACAGATGTCTTTACAAGTATTAGCTAATTTGATCTTCACAATAATATTGGAGTTAGCTGCTGTTATCACCTCCATTTTATAGACAAGGAAATTAGGACAGCAGAAATGATATGCCCAGGGTCATACAGCTAGTAAATGTCTGAAGAAGGATTTGAACTTGGGTCTTCCTGACTCTGTGGCAGCTAGGATGTGCAGTGGATAGAGTGGCATGCCTGGAGTCAAGAAGGTGAGTCTTCCTGAGTTCACATCTGGCCTCAGACACTCACTAGCTGTGTGACCCTGGGCAAGTCACTTTACCCTGTTTGCCTCAGTTTCCTCATCTGTGAAATGAGCTGGAGAAGGAAATGGCAAACCCCTCCATTATCTTTGTCAAGAAAATGGGACCACAAAGAGTTGGACATGACTGAGAAATGACTGAACAACTGAATTCCCTAACTCCAGATCTAGGGAGTTATCAGTGAATCCACTGAGTTCAAATCTGGCCCCAGATACTTACTAGCTGTGTGACCCTGGGCAAGTCACTTTACCTCCATTTTCCTTGGTTTCCTCATCTGTAAATAGGGGTGATAATAGCACCTACCTCCCAGCATTACTGAGAGTCAAATGAGATCATATTTGTAGAGATTCACTATGTAAATGTTGGCTGTTATTGATGTTTTTTGCAAGTTAAAACTAAGCTATTAAGCTAAGGGGTCTTCTCTCTCTCACTCTCTCTCTGTGTCTCTTTCTCTGTCTCTGTCTGTCTGTCTCTCTTCTCTATCTCTGTCTCTCTCTCTCCTCTATCTCTGTCTCTCTGTCTCTCTGTCTCTCTCTCTCTCTCTTCTCTGTCTCTGTCTCTCCTCACTACTTGGCATTTTCTCCAGCTTCTTCCCTGGATCCTGGAATGCCGAATCCCTGCTCAGATCACCCAAACTCTCAGTGCCCCGACACAAGAGCATCTGGGCTCTGGGCTCTCTCTCCAACACTCCCCCACCCCTCCACACTCCCAGTCCTCTTTTTGTCCTGGTCCTCTCCAGCCCAGGGATTTCTAACAGCAGCTTCTCCTCAGCTACTGTTGCTGTTGTTGGGCAAAATTTGTCTGAAACCAATCAGCGTCCCCGCCGCACCTCAGTGGGACAGGAAATCTGCAGTGAGATTCCTTGGAAGCCGCATCAGCACCCACATGCCAGCCCCTCCAGCCAGCCCAGGCGGCGGAGTGGACCGCATTGGACAGGAGTGCTAACGACAGAGGGAATGGGGGAGGAGGAGGATATGGGGGGAGGAGGATGAGATGGGGGGAAGAACAGAGCCAGGATGCTCCGGCAAACTTCTGTGGCCCCTGCGTGAGGGCCCTGCCCCGGAAATGCAGGCCAGAGGTCTCCTCAGGAAACACGTCTGCCAGATCAGTAGGGGACTTAGGACCAAGGTGTCAGGTTAGCATTTCAAAGTCACTCTTGTCTGGAAGACACTGACCCCCATATCTCCTTGAATCAAAACAGGAGAGCTCAGTGTGTGTGAGGCTGCAGCAAAGGACAGACACACCCTGGGCTGCAGGCCTGGCTTCAGCTTCCAGGGATTGTGAAAATCCCGACTGTTCCTTCCAGCCCCTTCCCCAGCCCTGCAGAGAAAAATGGGTAAACCGAGGCACAGTTCCCTACTCAGCTGTTTCTACTTAGCTGATTTTTAATGTAACTGCTCTGTTTTAAACAGATTTCTTTACAAAATTACACTAGGTAAGTAGGTAGGTAGATATTTTAACCAGACACAAATGAAAGGTTAGCGTGTGCTCCAAGTTCAGCCTGGATTGGCGAGGCTGGGGCCTTGAGTTGGACAATAAAGGTCCTGGTCTCTTAATGAGGAAGGTTTTATATGTCGTTCTATCTCACCAGACCTGAAAAAGCCTTGGAATCTCCCAGACTGGCTCCAGCTCTCTTCTGCCTGGGGCCTGAGCCCTGATGAGGAATGTTCTAGGTATCGCTCTAGCCAGCCCAGACTGAAGGGTTCTAGAATCTCAAGACTGGCTCCAGCTGGATTCTTTCCTGAGCTCTGATGAAGAAGATTCTGGGTATCATCCCTGCACTGGAGGGTCTCAGATTCTCCCAGACTGGCTGCAGTTGTCCTCTGCCGGGGGCCCTGGGCATGGGCTCTGCGGCACAGGCCATGTAGCTGGGCAACATTTACCATCTGTCTCAGTCTCATCCCTCTGATCTGTTAAAGGAGCCTCCACACTGGCCCTATTAACGTTTCCTCTTCTGAGCTCACTGACTCAGTTCACTTGGGGCATGGGGGGTGGGGGGGGGGGAGCTGTCTCCCAAGCCTTGGAGCTTGTTGGAAAGGCTTACGTGGTCACATAGCAACAGGGTCAGGGGAGCCAACCACAGGGAAGGATTTCTCAGAACCTCTCCCAGCAGCCAGGTAGCTGCCCTGGATTGGTAACTGTGGCTCTGTCTGCTTGCGTTCCAGGACCGCATTTAAGAGACTGACTCCCCAGCCCTCCTTCCTCCCCTCCCCTCTGTTCCCCTCCCCAGTCTCCTGGGCTGAAACCAGACTCAGCAGCTCTGATCAGTGTGCCTCTGGTCATCTCCCTGCGCTTTTAAACCCCCTCTCTGAAGGTGGAAGCACATTGCTGGGTAGATTACAGCTGCTATGGGTTCTCTCTCACTCGGGAAGCTGACCTGCCCCAGCCCAAGGGAACAGGACCCTGACTGAGGAAAAGCAATCGTCCCTCTGCCCTCTCCTGGGGCCAGAAGGGGCCTCAGCAGCCATCGAAGGGAACCTGTTCACTGCAGGGGCCTGAGACCCAGGGAGACTGACATAGCTGACTCAGTCCAAGGGCTAGGAGACTGGGGGTGGGGGGGCACAAACAAGGTCGCGTTGTTCTAGGGGGTTAGGCCAGAGATAGCTATTGCACCGTGGCTTCTGGAGCCCAAGATCCCACAGAGGGAGGACTGAGGGCTGAGGCCTCCAGGTCACTTCTCTTTGGGCCATCCTTGGGTGCTCTGAGTCTGCAAGATGCTGTTCTGACTAACTGATGGGCATTTAGCTAATGGATGTCTGCTCCGGTGTACACAGACAGAGCCGTGTGGCCCCGGCAAGCCCCTTGACCCTCCTCCTCTTCAACTTAAGAAGAGCGCTTGCACACACCACCCCCCTTGCTAATCCCCTTTATGTCTGGCCTTCCTCTTTTAGCTAAGGCACACGAGGGCAGAAAGACTGTCTAGAGACAGTGGATGGAGTGCTGGGCCTGGAGTCCAGAAGACCCAACTTTAAATCAAGCGTCAGGCTGGGGTGACCTTGGACAAGTCACTTAACCTTTGTCTTCAGTTTCCCCATTTGTGACATGGTGGTGATGGCAGCACCCACCTCCCAGGGTTACGGTAAAGATTAAATAAGATGATATTTGTGAAGTGCCCAGCACACAGTAGGTGCTTAATAAACAAAGGAACAACAAAGGAAGGGAATTTGTGCCTCAGCAGGCTTATGGTTCCCTTCCTTCTCATATTTGTATCCCCAGTGCTCATATGGTGCCTTGTTTCTCTCCTTCTTGTATTTGTATCTCCAGTACTTAATGCAGTGCCTGGCATA
>NW_027185771.1:8489388-8497123 GCF_028583685.1 Petaurus breviceps papuanus
AATGCTCGTTTCCTTCCTTCTTGTATTTGTATCTCCAGTACTTAATGTGGTGCCTGGCATACAGTAGATGCCTAATAAATGCTCGTTTCCTTCCTTCTTATATTTGTATTGCCAGTGCTTAGTACAGTACTTGGTGCATAGTGGTGCTTAAAAGCTTGTGACATTTTTTTCCTTCTTGTATTTGTATCCCTGGTGCTTAATACAGTTATTAATTCCTGGCACATAGTAAGTGCTTAATAAAGGCTTTATCATTCATCAGTTATATTCGTTCATCAAATGAGACGATGTATATAAACTACTTTGTAGATATCACCTGAGAGAATATCTGTAAAGTGCTTAGCACAGTTCTGGGCATACAGCTGGGGCTTAGTAAATGTTTGTTTCCTCCCTTCCCTATTATATTCATACCCTTTTCTGTGCAGAAAATGACATAAATCTGCTAAGACACAAATTCCCTTTCACTCTTGTCCCCAAATTAGGAAGCTCCCTATTCCAAAGCTAAGGCCTCAAAGTCTTCCTTTCCCTCCCCAAAATCATGTAAATTGTGCCATCAAAGGAAGTTGTTATTCCCATTTAACAGGTGAGAAAACTGAGGTCCTGAGGGGGTAAAGTGATTCACTCAGGGTCACATGGCATAATGGGAATGTAAATTTTTAAGATCTTCCCTGCCCCTAGGCTAAAGTGCACCTGAAGCCTGGGGTGGGAGGCTTGTTTTTCAGTAGATACTTTTTGATTGGGCAGTGAGTCAATAAGGTTGTTACATTCTCTGAGCCAGGAGAAGGCTATATAAACCCTGATTTGAGGCTTTGTTTTGGGGCTCACTTTGAGAAGTGTTCTGTAATTTGATCAGATGAGACTCTGGGAAGCCGTTGCTGAGAGCCCCCCGGCTTTGAAAAACCCAGATGTTGTTTTGGTATGGATGTAATGGTTGAACGGTTTGGAAACCTGTCTATTTGATCTGTTTCTCTGTCTTGATAATTCTGTCTGTATACTTTGAAGTTCGGGGTGCTGACCTTTTTCCCCTGAACTAGGTAAACGATACATATTTGACTGATTAGAGTAAGCTTGTTAACCCATTTTGAGTTGCTTTCCTTTAACAAAGCAGATCCAAGAACCTGTGTCGGCAACCAACCTGGGGACGCTGGGGTGCTTGCTGCTACACTTGGTAAGTGAGAAAGCCAGAAACTGAACATAGCCTCCTTCCAAGAAGTTATCACTGCCTGTCAGAGTGGGGAGATGTCTCCATGCTCTCTCTAGGACAGCTGCCAGAGATCTCTGACTCATCCTGAGAGCAGGTTCACCAGCAATTAAAGTAACTGGAATGTCCTGATTTTCAGTCCAGTCCTGGTACTCAGGTGACTCTTATCTCTAAAGTAATAAATATGTAGTATGTGTCTTGGGTGCAGTGGGTCGGGGACACACTTGGAGATGGGAGGAATCCTGTGGTTCACACTCAGCAGCCACTTGACCAGCTCTGGGCCAGCCACTCGGTCTCTGGGGTTTCTGTTGCTTTATCCATAAAATGGGGATATTAAGACAGCAAGATTATGGTGAAATGCAAAGGAGATCATGTATGTAAAGCAATTTGCCTATTAGCACTAATTAAATGTCTGCAGTTGCTGTTCTGACTTGACATTATTCCAGGGTTCCCCAGAAGCCCAGTGGTACCCAACATAGCTGAGCCTTTTCTGGCAGGAGCCGCAGGGGCCATGGCACTTCTAAAAGTGCTGGAGATGGTCTGCACCAAAGTCACTAAAACACTTGGGCCTCATCCCAACCCTAAAGCCATTCACCAAGGGGGAGGCCAGAATGAGTAAGAAATGGGCCCAGGCCTTCAAGAATGATGGCCTGGGACTGGAGCCCCTTGGAGGTAAAGACCACTGAACCAAGGCCTCTTCCCTCTGATTGTGAGTGAGGGAAAGAGGGGCAAGGACCCTCCTTTCAGTCCTCAGGCACCTGCTGAGTAGATGCAACAGGTGTTTAATGAGAGAGACAGACAGAGACAATCAGAGGGAGAGTCAGAGAGAAAGATGGGGGGATGGTGAGACAGAGAGAGAGACTGAAATAGAGAGACAGAGAAAAAGATAGAGAAAGAGGAGAAAAATACAGAAACATAGAGAGAAAGAGGAGAGACAGAAACAGAGAGACAGACAAACATGGAGAGACAAAGAGAGACAGATAAAGAAACAGAAAGAAGAGAGACAGAAAGACAAAGACAGAAAGTGATAGAAGAGAAAATGCAGAAACAGACAGAGAGAGAAAGAGGAAAGACAGAAATAGAAAGAGAAACAGAGAGAATAATGAATGGAGCACCATGCCCAGAGTCATGAAGACCTGAGTTCAAATCCAGCCTCAGACACTTACTAGCTGTGTGACCTTGGACAAGTCATTTAACACTGTTTGCCTCAGTTTACTCATCTGTTGTATGGTCTGGAGAAGGAAATGGCAAACCACTCCAGTAATTTTGCCAAGAAAACTCCAAGAATCAGACATGACGGAACTGTCAGATTAATCTTCCCCAAACATGGATTTCATGATGTAACTTTCCAACTCAACCTTCAGTTGCCTGTAGTGAAGCCCAAACTCTTGCTTTCAAAGCCCTTTACAGTCTGACCCCCAAACAAGCCTTTAGCCTGATCTCCCCTCTCGCTGCTCCCCTACGGAAATCGGCCTGAATCAAACTTCCTCATTTCCTCCCTCTGCACCTTTGTTCCTTCCATTCCTCTTGCCTGGGATGCCTTCTCCCCCCTTTGCTGCCTGTCCAAGTCCCACCTCATCCTTTGGAGGCCCACGACAAGGCCATCACTTCCATGGCAGGTTTAGAACTAGCCCACAGTGCTCATTTTCTCCTCCTGAATTCATAGCACACACTGCCTGTGACTCATTTGGTGACTAAGTGGACACTATCTTGTGACATCTTATAGGATCGTGAGTTTCAAGAGACCTTATAGATCATTTTGTTCAATGCTTTACTTTACAAAGGAGGAAACTGAGGCCCGGAGAAGGAAAAGGACTTACCCAAATCCCTGCAGTCGTGAGAAGCAGAGCCAGGATAAAGGCCCAGATTTTCTGCCTCCATGTGCCCTGATCTCACCCTTTTATCTTATAATGACTTTCTTGTGCACCTGCTCCATGTTCCCTTAACTAGATAGTGGATAAGCAGTCCAGCAGAAGGACCGTGTCTCCTCTCACCTTCCTCTGCATCCGCCATAATGCTTCACACAAAGCCTCATACATTTGGGGTGTTCTGGAAATACTTGTTGGAAGGAGACTTGAGGTCTGGGGGACAGGACGCTTCAGCACCCGAGCCAAACTCCCCAGCCTCGGGGGACAGAGACACACAGCAAACAGGGTTTCTCTTATTATCAATGAAGCATTGGATGGATTTGGGATCATCAAAGCTGTTTAGCTTCTCACTAAGTTGGGGCTGGGCTAGAAATGGGAGGAACCCTCACGGGCCTGTTGCTGGGCCCATTCTCTTACTCTAAATCACCCCCTCATCTGATTCTTTCTGGTGTTCCAGAAAATGAGAATGTCCACAAGACCATCCTGCCCTTGGGAATAGGAGGCTGTGTAGATGGAGCTGAGGTTACGTTCTTGAGCTGTTATTGTACAAGCCTGGCGGAGGGTCAGGCAGGAAAGTTAACCTCCCATCTCCCTCCCTTCCCAAGCCAACCAAGGCAGACCAGGGAGGTGGCTCAGTGGATAGCCTATTGTACACGGGGTCATGAGGACCTGAGTCCTGCCTCAGTCACCTTACTAGCTCTGGGACCCTGAACAGGGCAAGTAACCTCTCTTAGCCTCAGCTTCCTCTTCTATAAAATGGGTATAATAATTACACCTGCCCCCCTGGGTTGTTGGGAGGATCAAATAAGATACATATAAAACACTTTGCAAACCTCAAAGTACTATATGAGTGCTGGCCATTGTCATCCCAGACCAACAATTCTCAGACTGCTCCATACTTGCCTAATAATAATGATTATTATAATGAAGGAGAGGATGGAGAAGGAGGGGGAGAAGGAGGAGGAGAGGAAAAGGAGGAGAATGAGGAGAGGAGGAGGAGGAAAGAGGAGGAAAAGGAGGAGGAGAAGGAGAATGGTAAGAGGAGGAGGAGGAGGAGAGGAGGAGAAGAGGAGGAGGAGGAAGAAGATGATGAAGAACTAACATTAATAACATCCTATGTGCCAGGCATTTACAGTCATCTCATTGATACTCACAACAACCCTGAGAGGTAGGTGTGATTATTATCATTATTTTACAGATGGGGAAACTGAGGCAAACAGATTTTTTTTTTAAGCTGACTTGCACTGGCTCACATCTGAACTTGGGTCTTCCTGAATCCAGGCCTGGTGCTCTAACCATTATGCCAACTCACTACCTAACAGATGTACCAATCACTTAGCTGACTTGAAGAATTATTTCAAAATTATATAGACAAGAGGGGCTTTTCCAACCGGTTCAATACTAGATGCTAGGACAGGATGAAGGACGTTGATTCCAAACAGTTGACCTATGTTCTCTAGAAATGGGAGCCCTTTCAGGCCCTGTGCAAAGAGTGCTGGGTAAAACCATGTCCTTCATTCTCTCACCAGAAACCTGGCTAGATGCATTTTGTAAGAAAACTCTTATTTTGAAATAAAGCAGGGCCGTTGGACCTGCTGGATTCATCCGCACCAGGATGGGAGGCCATGTTAGCCTGTGATGATAGCTGATAACAAGGTTGTGCCTTTGTTGACTGTGTCATGGAAACCACATGGGAGAATTCCTTGGGGGGCGCACCAAGCGCCATTCCCCAGGGTTCCATTCAGCAGAAGAGTGAAAAAGAAAGCTACCGAGCAACAGCACAGTCAGACCTCTGAAAGACCTTCCCCTCTGAATGTAATGCAGAAGTGAAGCATTCTTCACTTTCAGAAGAACCCAGGTGCTCATTTGGGGAAACCAAGGCACGGAGGGACGTGGAGGTAGAATGTTTTTAGCCTGCCCTGGCTGTCAATGGCAGAGCTCACAAACAGGGTCTAAGGTCTAGCTCTATGCAACAATACTCCCTGGGGGGGGGGGGAACCTGCTGACAAGGAGATGCTGTCAAGCCTCCATGTGACTGCAGCGGGATTGTGAGGGAAGGGCAGCAGCTCATTCTCTTGGAGGCAGCTGGAGGTTGGCAGCCCCAGCCCTCCTGGGGAGGACAATAACAGAGGCTGCCACAGCCACGGGCTGCTCTGGCTCGGGAAGTCTGCTCATCTGAGCTTGTCTTAGGCACAGCACAACATACAAACCCATCTCTCTCACTCTGGTAAACACCCAGGCCTCCAGTCACATGAATTTTTGACTGCGCAAAGGCACACACATTTGTTCGCATGTGATCATCATGTCATCAGCATCACCCTCTCAGACTCACTTTCCTCATCTGTAAAATGGGGATAAGAAAAGCACCTACATCCCAGGGTGGGTGTGAGGACTAAATGAGGTAACATAGGTCTTTTAAAAGTTGCTGCCTTTTCTCAGTCAGTGCAGGCCAACTGAAACATCTGATCAGGCATCTTCATACACTCTTTGAGACCTCCCTCTAACAGATATCCACCAGCTTACAGGCACTTTGGGGATGCCGGCTCTGCCCAGGATGTCCAAGGATAGACATTTACTGAGAGTCTCCTATGTGTGAAACTCTATCTTGGGTACTGGGGAGACATTGACAAAAATGAAACTGCCCCTGCCCTCAAGGTGCTTCTTGTCTACCAGAGGAGATAACATGTATAGAGATAAAGACAAGGGAAGGGGAAGAATGGAGCCAAGAAGAGATCAGGCAAAGTGTTATGAAGGGGAAGGGAGAGAAGAAAGAGGGGGGAGGAAGAGACAGAGAGACAGGGAGGGAGGAGAGAGGAGGGAAGAGAAAGAGACAGAGAGAGGGAGAGAGAAGGGAAGGAGAGAAAGAAAGAGAGAAGACAGGAAGGCAGAGAGATAGACAGAAGGAGAGGAAGAAAGAGAAGGGAGGGAGAGAAAGAAAGGGGGACAGACAGACAGAGACAGGCAGCATTAGCAGCCAGAGGGAAAGCTTCAGGGAGAAGGCAGTACCCAAGCTCACCTTTGAAGAAAGAAGAGGCTTCTAGTTAAAAAAAAATCAGTATATTCTAGGCACAAGAGATGTTTTATGCATAAAAATGGTAGATGGAATGATGAGTTCAGAGAACAGTCAGTAATCCAGTTGGCCCAGAATAACAGACTGCATGTCTCCTCTTCTCACTTCATAAGACCTCTGTGTGTGGGGGCTGCAGTTATACTGTAAATGGCATTAAATACTAGATTAAAGGGTTTCTTTCTTACACTAAGAGACAATAGGGAGCCATGGAAGGTTTTTGAGCAGGGGAATAATTTGACAAGACCTATGCTTGAAAGGGGATTATTATAGCAATTCTTGAAGTAGATAGAGTACTGGGCCTGGAGTCAGGAAAACCTGAGTGCAAATCTGGTTTCATTTACTGGCTGTGTGAACCTGGACAAGTCATTAAACCCTGTTTGCTTCAGTTTCCTCATCTGTAAAATAAGCTGGAGAAGAAAATGGCAAATCACTCCTGTATCTTTACCAAAAAAACACCAAATGAGGTCATGAAGAGTTGGACACAAGTGAAATGACTGAACAAAAAAAAGGATGAAGTGCAGCGGGGAGAGACATTAAGTGTAGGCTATTACAGATTTTAATAAATATTATTTTTAATAAACACAATCATAATGAGAAATATTAATATGTAAGGAATATTATTGATATACAAATATTATAAATAATTATAATAATTTTATAAGTATAATTTTTAAATTACCAAGGCTATTATAATAGCTCAAGTAAAACATGAAAAGCAGAGGAGGGGGCAGTGGCTGGTGAAGGTGCAGCATTACATTTGAAAGATATGGCTTTGGCCGGCCTGTGGAAGTTGAGGGAGAAAGGATAGCCAACGATGGCTCTGGGGCTTGGCCCTGGAGGGCTGGGCCAATGGTATTGCTCTCAAGAGAAACAGAGAAGTTGGGAGAACAGCTGGTTTCAAGCAGAAAGTGATGAACATTTGAGTGTGGGATGTCCATAAGACCCTAGGCTGGAGATTTCCAGTATGTGCTTGGAGATGTGGGTCTGGACTCTGGGAGAGTGATCAGGGCTGCTTTGTCCTGGGCCTTCTCTTCTCCCTCTACATTCTCTCCCTTGTTATTCTCATTTGCTCCCATGGGTTCAATTAACATCTCTACACAAATATTCCCAATTCTCTATATCAAGCACTATTTTCCATGGGGATCAGCACCTTATATGAAACGCCTTGACCCTAAGTCATGCCCTCCATGAGGGAGGTGAGCTAGAAGAGAGAACTTTCTGACCCTCTGAACAACAGTCATCTGACTCCTGGTGCCATATTGGATTTCATCATGGCCTCATCTTCATGCAAAATGGCATCCATTCTAAAACTCACATTTTTTTCAGTCCCCCCCCCCACTCAGGGGACCCTCCCTCCCTCTAGTTAGAGGGTGGTGAGTGGACATCTGGGAGATTCTCCCACATCTTCCATTTAAAAAGGTGGGCCAGGGCAGCCACCTCATCATTTCCCACTTGGCTGAAGGACTTCATCACACCCTCTATCTCCTCTCTCCCCTCCAAAAAACTTTCTAGTTATCTTGTATAAAACAAAGGATTAGACTGTGAGCTCCTTGAGGGTGGGGATGGTCTTTTGCCTTTCTTTACATTCTCAGAGCTTAA
>NW_027185771.1:8497133-8507925 GCF_028583685.1 Petaurus breviceps papuanus
AAAGTTGTAAGTGGAAGCTGGTATTTTAGTCCCAGCAAGGGGGAAGGGGAATAGGAAGGGGGGACAACTGTATCTTTGTGTGTAAGTAGATGGGGGGGCAGGAATATTTTAAGAATCAGCCAACTGGTAAGAATGACAGATGGTCACAGAGACTTCAGGTAGAGGCAAAAATAGGCCTGCTTTGCGACAGGACAAATCTCATGGATGCACCCCAGTTCTGTGAAGATGAGACATGTTCATTCCCCCAGATGGCCTCCTATAAAGGCACTTCCTGAGAGGGAGGTGGGAATTTCACTTAGAGAGAGACACAGAGACAGACAGAGACACAGACACAAAGAGAGACATAGGGACAGAGGCAGTGAGAGACAAAGAGAAAAGAAAACTTTCCTATCAGGACATGGGGGTATCCTGTTGATATAACACCAATAACTAGAATTTCAATAGTACTTTAAGGTTTGAAAAGCACTTCACATATGGGAACCCAATTGATCCTCATAATAACCCTATAAAGTGGGTCCGAGTTTATAGATAAGGAAACTGAGGCCAAAAGAGGTCAAGTAACTAGTCCAGGGTCACACAGCTAGAATGTGTCTATGGCAGGATTTGAACTCAGGTCTTCCTGATTCTAAGGCTTGTATTCTAGTCATTTCCGCACCCAGATGACTAATGAAGGAATATAGATGTGTTTCAGATGGGTTATAAGAGACTCAGCCCAATGTCATGAATAGAACACTAAGACTGGGAATAACAATATTAATAATAATATAATAATACATGATAGCAATATAATAATTCATTATATCACAATATAATCTATTAAATCATAATAATGCTAATAATATCTAGCATTTACATAGAATTTTAAGGTTTGCAAAGCACTTCAAAAATATTATTCCTTTGATCCTCACAACAACCCTGGGAGATGGTGCTATTATTACCCCCATTTTACAGATGAGGAAACTGAGGCAGACAGCAGTTCAAGTGACTTGCCCAGGGTCACACTGCTAATAAATGACTGGGGTGAAATTTGAACTCAGGTCTTTTTGACTCTAGAGACTTAGTGTCTCATGACCAATGGGAAAATCATCTCATCTCCCCAGGAATCTGCAAAGAGAGGTTTCTTTTCAGCCATGCTGTCCTCTGAGTCTAAAAGCTTATCCCCTTTGAACACACTACATAGACACAGGGCCAGGTTCTCTTCTGGTGTGTGACCCTAGAAGTCCAATAGATTCATGGAATCACAAACATGTTTGGCCTGGAAGGGCCCTGAGAGATAAAGAGGAAACAAGCCACTAATCCTAGTCCTGTGTTCAAAATTCCCTGTTGAAAATCAGGAAACTCAGCTTTGGTTCTAACATCTACACTCAGGTGTAAACCATATGGCAAATGGTAAACTTAATATTCTTATGGCAAATTATGAAATGTCTTTTATATAATAGAATCTAGAACCCAAATGACCAGGAAGCTCATAATTCCCCAAAGACGGAAAATTCCTGCCTTCCCCCAAAACTACATCCATCCCCTGTACAATGTACTGGCTCTGGAGGACTGAGGGGTTAAAATCCCATTCCTGATGCCTACAAGATCACATGAGTGACCTTGGAAAAGTCACTTAACTTTCTGGGGCCTCCAATTTCTCATCAGCAAAATGAGGGATGGGGTGGGACTAAAGGCCCTCGAAGGTCCCTTCCAGCCATAGATCCTGGATTTTTTTTTTTAACTCTGATCATCCTGAGGCCCCAAAAGATTCTGTTGTGATCATATGCAGTCATTCTAAACTTGAAAGTGGGTAATGTATGGGTGATGTCTCAGTTAACCAAAACAGTAAACCAGAACATTCAATTTCCCATTCTGGATTAAATTCCAGATTATGGATATCTTATATAAATGGGAGTGTGAGCTTTTCGGTAACCACAGTGTAGGGGGCTAGGACATAGGGAGGCAGGGACCAGAACATATGCTAGTGATGATACCTGCTCATTAGGAGCTGGCATTCAGGGTGGCATAGCGGATAGGGTATTGGAACTGGGATTCAGGAAGACCGAGTTCAAATTCTGCCTCTGAGACTTATTTGCTATGTGATTTCAGGCAAGTTCTGAGCCTCAGAAACTCCGTACTTAGATAAAACAAATCTCACTGCCAAGCTGTGGGTTTGCTATATGTCTTCCTTATGTGCCCAAGAAGCTAATGGGGAAGCTCCCCCTGGCAGCTGAAGTTGGAGCATTCTCCCATTCCCTCCTCCCCCAACAAAAAGCAAGTATGAGCCTTAATCTTCTCATCTGTAAAATGGGGATAATAAACATCTGGTACATTGTTTCACAATGTTATTGGGAGGGTCAAACAAGACGAGACAGGTAGAGTGCCGGGCAGACCTTGAAGCACTACATAAACACCAGTTACTATTATTATTTTTATTTTTTGCTTTTTGGAGGGCAATTGGGGTTAAGTGACTTGCCCAAGGTCACACAGCGTTTTTTGTGTTAAGTGTCTGAGGCCGGATTTGAACTCAGGTCCTCCTCACTCCAGGGCCGGTGCTCTATTCACTGTGCCGCCTAGTCACCCCTTGGTTACTATTATTTTTGACCCAGAGACCACATCCTGATGTGTTTTAGGCGACTAGCACTTGAACCTGGGGAGGAACAAGATGAAGTTAAATGCTGTTCCCACTGTCAGTAGGGTATGCACCCATTCCACTACATTCAAGACCAAACCAATGGATAAACCATCCCACTTCCTTATTGTACCAATTGAAGTGCAGACCATCCCATTACCTTCAAGACTATACCAATAGAGAAGCCATCCCACCTCTTTATTTCTCCAATTGAAATGCAAACCATCCCACTGCCTTCAGATTATACCCTTGGGTAAGCCATCCCACCTCCTCCTTATTGCTCCAATTGAAGTGCAAACCATCCCACTTACCTTTGGTCTCTCTCTGAGCCCCATGGAGGGCCACGCCAAATGCATCCATGCATCCTCTGAACACTTGAGAAGAATAGCTCCCATTTCTATGGGGTTTTAAGGTTTGTGAAGTGCTTTCGGCACAAGCCTGAGAGGTAAGTAGTGCAAGTATTATTATTCCCCATTTCACAGATGAGGAAACTGAGGCTCAGAGAAACTAAGCGGCTTGCCCATAGTCACACAGGTAGGACATATCAGGGGAGGGATCTGGACCCAGGTCCTGTGACTCCAAGTCCAGGGCTCGTTCCACCAGACTACAATGCCTCAGTTCTGCCTTATAGTTCTCCATATCCCTATTGAGAGCCCCAAAGCTCCATGAGCTCCCCCTCCCCACTCTCAAGACCTCCCTCCTACAAGGGGGCTTTCCTGCTTCCCACCATTGCTGATATCAACCCCAACTTCTATGTATTTAGCTGGCTGTGTCTGTGTCATCCCCATAGCTAGGAGAATGGAATCTCGTTGAGGGCAGGGGAGATTTCAGAAGTGCTTGGCCTTCCTGGGGCTCCTCCCACAGAGTGGCCACCTCCTGTGCCTGGGGCAGTCCCTCCACACCTCTGTCTCAGAGAGTCCCCTACCTCCCTCGAGACTTGAACCCTATCTTGTCCATGACTAAATTCTCATAGCCTTCTCTCACCTTCCTGCAAGAAACTCCTCAGTAGCTCCTGACCTTAAGTCAGGGTTGGGGTGTCTCCCTCTGATTAGAGAGGGTAGAGAGCTCTCCCCAGAGCCTCCATTTAAGGAGAGTGCTCAGGGCAGCATATCCGGGCTGAACTCCTGGATTTTATGCTTCAGCTCCTCATGTGTTGTTTACCCCCATTAGATAGTAAGCTCCTTGAGGGCAAGGGTTGCCTAGCATACAGTAGGCACTTAATAAATGTTTACTGACTGACTGATGCCCTTCAGCTGCTAGTACCCTCCCCTTCTTTAACTATCTTATTTATGTAGATGCTGTCTCCCTCAACAGAATGTTGGCTTCTTTAATGGCAAGAACCATTTCTTTTTTTTTTTTTTGGTCTTTATACATGCTTGGCATTTAGCACACGGCCTGGCATCTAGTGTGTTCTTATTCAATGTTTATTGACTGATAATTAAATTGAATGAATCCAAACTTTGACTCTCCCCCATTCACTAGCACAGGGCTCTGTATACAGCAAGTGCTTAATAATGATTTATTGAATTGCCTTGCCTGATGGGCAGTTCAACAGTTTGCAATTTCTCAGTGAAAACAATAAGCTTTCTATCCAACGGGGAGGCCATTTTTTATTGATTCCTTCATGTGGCCCCTTCTCAGTCTCACAGATCCAGCCCTCCCCAAACTGGGGTGTCTAGCAAGGGGGGAAGGAGGAGACACAACTGATCATACATTAGGAAGTATGCCTGGGGATGCTGAAGGTAGCCCAGAATCCTGGTTAGACCACTGGGGGGTATTTATTGGGAAACCCCAAACCTAAGACCCTGCTAATAGAAGGACCATGCAGTACAGTGGAAAAACCATTAGATCTGGAGCCCAAAGACCTGGGTTCGAATCCTGTCTCTGATGCTTCCTACCTGTGTGACCTCGGGCAAATCACTTCCCCTCCCTGGGCCTCAGTGTCCTCATCTGTAAAATGGGGTGTTTGGACTAGATGTCCTCTGAGGTCCCTTCTTCTAAATTCTCCATCCTCTAGGGAGGACCTCCGCTATCACGAGAGCCCCCCCTGTGGCCTGCCTCTGTCCCCAGACTGAAGAAGAAGAGAAATATTCCAGGCACTCACCGTACTGGACTTAAGCTCATTGCCATTCTCCTCATCGGATTCTAGTGCAACAGGTAAGGATTTCTGGGGCGGGGAGAAGGTTAAGTCCCATCGCAGGAGCCGGGGCTCGGCTTTGTCCCCGAGCCTTAGGTTTTCCAGTTTTTGCACGGTGGGCTCAGCAGACGCCAGCGGCCTGAAGTTCTCCTTGTTCTGGGCCTTGGAGCGCAGTCTCTGCACCCCGAAGGCCCGCTCTTCGGAGCGGTGCTCCTCTGCCAGGCCCCGGCAGGCCCCGGCTTTGCTGTAGTGTCTCTTTTGGGCATGCACCTCTTGCATATACGAATCCATCCTCAGCAGGGGCTTCATCTCCATCTCGTAGTTGCTCAGCTTCTCATCCAACTCCAGCAGCTTGGGGTTCCCTGAGCTGTGGTTGCTGGATCGGTGGTGGGAAGTCCACGAGAACGGGGTGGGGGAATCCGCCCACCTCTCCCGGGGCTTGTGATTCCCTGCCGACGCCGCCGGGTGTTTGTGACCCGAGCTGCGGCCGCGGTACTCATCTCCTGGCTGGCAGCTCCGCAGGGCACCACTTCGTACCCCTCGCGACCCCCCTACCTTCTCCTCGTTCCAGCTGTTGGGTCTTAGGTAGTCCCCGCCCCGGCCCTCCAGCAACATCTGGATCTCCCCACCTCGCTCTTCATCCACAGAGATCTGCCGGGAGAAGTGGGCGCTCTTGTTTCGGGAGGTGGGGACTGGAGGGGGCGTGATGGAGGGGCTGGCAGGAAAGCTCTGGAGGGGGCTGTCATCAGGGGTGAGGTCGGAAGGGGTTGTGCCTTTCCGGTACAGCTCAGGGCTCTCCTGTTGCAATGGGGTCCCTGTGGAGATCACTTCTATATCGTCGCTTGAATTCTGACGCTTTGGCCTCTGGCATTCAAGTCCTTTATAGAGGAAGATATGAAGAAGAAACCCAAGGTCAAGGTCACCCAGAAAAGACTGGGGGGGGGGTCCTAAGTGGGAAATCTTGTCTTAGGAGGACTCAGAGCGTAAGGGGCTGGAAAGGGCTGGAACACAGCAAAGAAAAGAGTTAGTCACACAGACCCTGCCGGGACAAGATTTTAGTGACAATCTATTGGCTGGTCTCTCCATATTAAAAGCCCCAACATCACATGATGGCCTTGTCCCCTGCCCATCTCACTATGCTGGAGCCTCTTGTTTGACCTCCAAACAATGGTGAATTATCAGTAGCATCCACAGCCATGGCTCACCCTCTCTGATCCAGCCAATTATTAACAGAAAAGGAGAAAGAGAAGAAATAAATACAGTTAAAATTGGTATGACATCTTTCAGTTCTTCAAAGTACTTGCTCATTCTCCAGGGAGGGAAACTAGGTATTATCATGCCCATTTCACAGATGAGGAAATTGAGGTACAAAGTGGTCTTAATAGGAGTGAGTGTTGGATTTATAGTCAGAGGATGTGGGTTTAATCCTGGCTCTGCCATTTGCTACCTATGTGATCTTGGATAAGTTTTTTAATCTCTTCAGCCTCCAGTTTCTTCATCTGCAAAATGATGGAATGGAACCGTGACACCAAGAACTCTTCTAACTCAAAATCTATTAAGTCACATAACTTGGCCAAGACAACACAACTATATACAATACAAAGACTAGAATCTGCATCTCCAGGTGACTCCCTCAACACTCCAAGATTTCCTTGCCTCTGGTGCATGAATAGATGTTGAATCTTAGAAATGGTCCATGCTTCAGCCAACTTACCTGGGATTTCCTCTTGCCCCAGTCACTCCAGGGAGCAGGGGGGTGGGATGCATAATGGTGGGGATGGGAAGGATGGACATAAATAATATAGAAATGATTCATCAAGAATGGCAGGCTAGACTGGAGTAAGCCTGAGAAGGGTCTTAGAGGGATGGTGGGGCCCAAGCTGAGCTACCAGCCAAACATTGTAAAGGGTTACTAGGAGAGAAAATAGACTCTTTTCCCCACAAAACCATTCCAGTTTTTCCTTCTCTGGGCTTCAGCTTCCTGTACTGTGAAATAAGGGGTTTGCACTACCTAACCTCCAAGCCTCCTCCTGTTTTAACATTCTACCAGTCTGTAAGTCTCTGTGATCTCCAGTAGTCTGAGACATCTGTGCACCTGCTAGGAAAAAGGGGGCATCAGAATAGAGAAGCTATCCTTGAGAGCAGGGACTGACTCTCTCTCTCTCTCTCTCTCTCTCTCTCTCTCTCTCCACCCCCGTATTTATGTGTGTATATATGTATGTATGTATGCATGTATACACACATATATGTTTTGTGTGTGTGTCCTTAACACTTAGCACAATGCCTGGCACATAGTAGGTTCTCAATAAATATTTATTGACTAACATCAGTATTCCTAGATAACAGATCCTTGAGAATAGGGTCTCTCTCTCTCTGTTTCTGTCTCTGTCTCTCTGCCCCCCATATGTATATATATATATAGTTATGTATGTGTGTTCCAGCTCATAGGGTCAGAGGATTTATTGTTGCAAGGGACCTTAATGAACATCTAATCCAACAACTTTATTTCTGGGATGGGGAAACTGAGGCCAAAAGAAGGGGAATGATTTGCCAAGGTCATTCAGACAGCAGGAAGCAGAGCTGGGATACAATCTAGGTGCTCTGATTCCAGAAGTCTGTTGTTCCCTGGTCATACCACCTTTTCCTAGTGTGCCCCTTCCTCCTGCTTCCCACTACTTGCTGGCTGCTAAATAGATTGAACCAGGTCTGTAAAGCGACTGAATGAAGCACTGGGGCTGTTCTAAGTAGTGCGCTGGAGGCTGGTCCCATTCATAGTCTGTCTTGTCCTCTGCCCCCCCCCCCAAACAGCTAAGTCCACGGGCTTTCTTTGTGTGATCCTCTGTCCTTGTATTCCATCCATCCTGTGGTTACAAGGGCCCCCAGAGATAACTGCCCATTCCCAGTTGTGCCCCTATAGCTCCCTGCTCTCCTCCAAGGCCCCTCCTATGCCTAGACAGGTCTTCACTCCAGCATCACAGGTATATTCAGACCTACACATTAGCCAAGTCATTCACCTCGCCCCATCCTTGTGCCACCTGCCAGTGCATACTGCCACTTCTCCATCACTGCCCTCCTGGTCACAAGTGTGATGGGTCCTTGTCAAATTTCAGGGGCAGGGAGGAAGGGGTCTTTGTCTTTAAACCTGCTGCTTGCCCCTGGCATGCCACAAGTGGCACAGGAAATTCTACTAGTGCCCCTTAGGGTGGCACCCTCACACTCCTAGGCCCAGAAAGTCCTAGAACCAGAGGTTTAGAACCTGATGAGAGCCCCTGAGGGAGGGCACTGGTAATAGCACCTGGGGAGGGCCTTTGTGAGGGCACCAGCAGGAGGTGCTGGTGGCAGTCCTGTGCCATCCTGCTCATCTTCACAATACTGCCTTTGAGCAGCTTACCCAGCTGGGAAATGATCTTTGGCTAAAATTAGTTCCTGAGCATGTGATATTCCTGGAAGAATCATTGTTAAAATGCAAAGCAGTACATGCAGCCTTTACGCTTTGATTCCAATTTCTTTGTTCCTCTTACTCCTTTCCTGGGACTTCTAAGGCCCCAGAGCCAGCCAGCCCCAAGTCCTCCCTGCATTCCTCATGTACCCATAGGCCAACCACCTTATTCAAGGTCTGAGGGAATTGGGGGGGGGGAATAAAACACTCTGTGGGAATTGTAAGCAAAAGAAGAATTCCTTCATAGCAGGGTTACTGAGCTATAGGAACCCTTATTCATTCAGGACCCTCAATATTTATACAATATGGGCTAGGGCTCCTAGCAAGCACAAGAGACTCAAGATTTAGTTGTCAGGATGATGTATTGAATCACAGGTGCCTATGTTTTCCCATCACCATCCTGGCTGCTGGACGTCGTCCCACCTAGCCCAAGCCTGTCCAGGGCTGCTCTGGCCCAAGGCCCAGACTATGGTAAAGCCACCACCAGCAACCAAAGACCTCAATGGCAGATCTGGGAATGCTGGTCTTGTAAAGGCTGCTAAGGAGAAACCGAAAAGACAATTATGGTGGAAAGACCAAGGAACAAATTAAACATAAGATAATGATGCATCATCTTCAGGAGCAGATAGAGAATTGGAAAGGTCTCTGAGCAGAAGATGCTCTATGGGCAAGGGCCTAAGTATCTGTGAAAGTTGTAGGAGTGAGGCTGCCTTAAACTATTCGGTCCAGGAGCCAGGGTGGGATTATAAGAAAGAGGTGAGTTTGGGAGAAAGAAGGAAAGAAATAAAGAAAGAGAAAGAAAGGGAGGGAGGAAGGAAGGAGTGGAGGGAAGTAGGAAGAGAGAAAGGAAGGAAGAAAGAAAGAGAAAGTGAGAGAAAGAAAGGAAGGAAAGAAGGGAAGAAGGGAGGGAGGGAGGGAAGGATGGAGAGACGGAAGGAGGAAGGGAGGAAAAGAGGAATGGAGGAAAAGGCAGAGAGGGATAGGAAAGAAGGAAGAAAAGAGAAAGGAAGAAAGAGACGGAAGGAGAGGCAAAGCAAAGAAAGAAAATACCATTAAAATAAGTAAAGATATAGAAATATAAACAAGTTCAGAAAGAGGATACAAAGAAACAGGATTCATCTGGTTACTATCTTGTTAAATTTAATGTATACTTTTCCAAATCAGAAAGTATGTAAGAGAAATGGATAGTTTCATATGCGGTTCTCTTTGTTCTCTATATATTTAAAGGGCTATGCTAAATGATTATCAAATTCATCAAAGAGAGTGAAGAAGAGAAAGCCTTGGTGGGGGAGGGCAGGGTGGCGAAATGGTTGGAAAATCTGTCTCTGACAGCACAGGCCCCAACATGGGTTCTCCAGTACTCCCCAGAGTTCTCCATTCACCAAGCCAGGATTCAGACAGGTGGACTCATGGGGTGTCCGTGGGTGCTTAGCTGTGTCTGGAAGCTATGTTTCTGAAAGCCCAAGATGCTCCCACTACAAAGAGGGGTGAGGCTGAGGGATTAGGGCTAAGGGAGGAGGGAAGGAGACCCTGGAGGAGGACCATTGAAGAAAGCCCTTTGTCTTTTATGAACAAGGAGAAAGACTGTTGGGAAATGGACACACAGCATAGAGAGATAGTAGATATAGAATTAACTCTGGAGTCAGGAGAGTTCTGGGTTCAAGTCCTGCTACTGACACAGCCATGTGACCTATCCAGAATAAGTCAAGCCAACAAACTTTTATTAAGCACTGCTAAATCACTTAATGTCTCAGGGCTTCCACACAATTCTAGAACAATGGCTTAGTCTCTAAAACTGTGCATTGCTGATCTTCTTTAGGTAGAGGAAAAGTCATAGATAGATCTGGGCAGAAGGGCCTCAGAAGCCCTCTGGTCCAACCCCCTCATTTTTTATGAGAACGCTGCAGCCTAAGGAGGTGACATGACTTGTCCAGGATCACATGTAGTCATTGTCAGAGGTGGGATTTGAACTCAGACCCTCTGACTCCAATGACATTGCTCCTCTTGCTGTATAGTGCTGCCTCCCTCCCCGAGCAGTCTTTCTCCTAAATGAATGAGATCAAAGAAGGGAGGCCTGGACATCTCCTGCCAACCAGAGGGCTTGGACCATGAGTGTGGAGAAGTATACATTTGTGTGTTCATGCACATATACACACACATGATGTGTGTGTGGGGGGGCGCCAATGCAACTATAATGATCCAGGGAGATGAACACCAGACACTTTTCTGGGCTGTTCACTCTCAACCTAGGAATTTAAAATGTCAGCATAAGGTGCTGACAGAAGGAATCTGACAGGCCCACAATTCTGTTTGGTTTTTTTGCAAGGAACAAGTCTTTTGCAATGTACAAGGAAATGAGGGGCCAGCAGTGATGATGACAACATATAGCTTTATACACACCACACACACGTGTACATGCACATGTGTGCACACACAATAAACGCATGCACACAATACACATTCACACACAATAAACACACGTACACACATTTACACACATGCACACACAATAAACACATGCACACACAATAAACGCATGCACACATACACATTCACACAATAAACACACACATTCACATACATGCACACACAATAAACACATGCA
>NW_027185771.1:8507935-8520902 GCF_028583685.1 Petaurus breviceps papuanus
TAAACACATAAACACAATAAACACCTCACATGTACACATACACACTCACCCAAATACACGTGCACACTTGTACACCAAAGTCCATTCATTAACACACATACACATGCATGCTGTGTAATGCACACGTGCTCACACACAAACACACACACATGTGGCCTGGACACATCCTTTGGGGGAGGAAAGGGGGAGTGGGTCTAAGAGCAGACCACAGAGGGTGGGATTAGCAGGACATGGCTCCATGGTGCCGATGAGGGTGCACTACCCAGTCGATGCTTTGGCCATTTCTCAGATGGCCCTCTGCCCCACTGGCCTCCTGCCCCCAACGCCCGCCCCAGATCCCAGCCAACTCACCATTTTCCCTGTGCTGGAAGGAAGGCGAGAAGTCTTTGGCAGTGATCCTGGCCATCCGGGCTTCTTCTTGGGCTTTCTGAGCCGCAGTGAGGGCTGCTTCCGCCTTGGCCCGGGAGTGGGAGGTCCTACATAAGTGAGAGAGACAGGGGATATGGGTGAAGGCCATTCCAGAGCTGCAGAAAGAAAAGGGACCTCACAGGCTGTCTAGTCCAGCTTGTGGCTGAGCAGGGATTCCCTGTAGGATAACCAGAGAAGAGGTGGGCACTCAGCTGCCTCCAGTGAGGGATCCCCCCCTGCCTCAGGAGTTGGCCTGTTCCACTCTGGGGCAGTTTTCAGACTTGTGAATTTTTCCCAATATGGAACATCCACCCACTGCCCAAAGGGAACAAAGAAAACAGAATCATAGAGATAGTCACTGAGTCCAGTGGGAAACTGAGGTTCAGAAAGCTTAAATGACCAGCCCAGGGTCACACAACTGGTGATTGTCAGGAGCAGAATCTGGACCCAGGTCCTTGATTCTGAGCCCTGCACTGAACCCCCTCAATAACGACCACAGCTAACTAACACTGATCTCAGGCACAAGCATCTGCAAAGTGCTTTATAAAAAAGAAAAGATGCTAAATGGAGAACTGGAAGGGGCAGGGTTCAAGCCTCTCATCCCACAGAGGTGGATGCAGAAGCACAGGGAGTACAGGGCTTGCCAGAGGTCCCACAGGTAGTAAATGTCCAGTGATGCTTCTCTGCCCCTCAGCACGTCCATGAATGGGCCAAATGTGACCGTGGAGCCCAGACAGAAGTAACTGCTGCTGGTGGCCCTCCGGAAATGAGAACAAAGTCTGCAGGTCAGGACAGACTCTCTGCCAGGACGGCGCCGTCTCCCTCCGCAGCGAAGTTCCCAATAAGAAACTGCTGAGAACCAAGGGCCCCTCCAGTCACAGATTCCAAGCTGGAAGGGGCCTGAGCTCAGCTTCTCAGTCAGTCAGTCAGTCAGTCAGTCAACAAGCATTCATGAAGTATCTCTTCTGTGCCAGATACTGGGGACTCAAAGAAAGGGAGAATATGGTTCCTGCTGCAAAGGACCTTACATTCTAATGGGGGGAAACAACATGAAGATAACCAGACAAATACTATCTATCAATCTATTCATCCATCTATATGTCTTTTTATCTATCATATGTCAATCTATTCATCATTCATCCATGTGTCTATCATCTGTCTTTTCATTCATCCATCCATCCCTGTAGATGGATATAGACATATCCTCTAGACATACACATATATATTTCATGGTATACGTGTGTGTGCTTGTGTCTGTATTTGCATGTGTATATACACACTATAGCACACATATTATATATACACATACATATACATCATGGATATATTATATATACACACTATGGTTTAATATATGGTATTTTGATATATAATATATACAGCATATATATGGAACATGCCATATACAGTTGTGTATAGTTTATATATAATCCATATATAGATATCATATATAATCCATATGTGAGACAGATAGTATTATATATCATATAATTTGTATATAATATCTGTGCTATATGGTACATAGCATTATATAATTTCCATATACCACATATATAGTATATATTATATGCTTACCATATATAATATTATATCATATATTATATGTGTGTGTATATCCACACCCACATATATCCACACCCATAAACCCATACCCATATACACACACACTCTCATACATACACTGTGTAAATGGAAGTTAATTTCATAGGGGAAGGCAGTAATGGGGTGGAGGGGTGGGGGAGGTCCCCCGCACCCTGTAGGACCTCATTCAGAAGGCAGCATTTGAGTTGAGTCTTGAAAGAAGCCAGCAGGCAGAGGAGAGGAGGGAAAACATTCCCTAAATCCAGTTTTCGTTGAGCACAGCCTCAGAGATGTAAGAAACATAGACTCAACATCTGACCTGATGGGTGGGGTGGGAGAGATCCCTTTAGGGGCCTTAACAGTAAGGGAGGTGCGTAAAACGATGCCATCGCCACCATCACCATCATCACCAACATGCTGAGGTTGGTGTATGGATAAAAAGATCTGATATATTTTCCAATATTATCTTATGCTATACTAACTGCATGAAATATTTGCAGCAGCCTGTCTGGTCCAGTTACCATCCCCAAATCCACAAGGAATGCTCCTACTTTGGTAGCATTGCTGATATAAGTCCTCTGCAGCCCTATCCCCCATGGGGTCCCCTCTACTTCCTTCTCTTCTTTTCAAGGCCTGTGATTAATAAAAATATTAACGATAGCTAGCATTTTTAGAATACTTTAAGGTTTGCAGAGGGCTTTACAAATACAAAATCATTTTAATCCAGCAACAACCCTGGGAGCCAGGTTGATCACCATTTTACAGATAAGGAAACTCAGTTTGACAGAAATTAAGTGACTTGCCCAGGGTCACATAGCTAGTAAAATCTCTGAGGTCAAATTTGAACTCATGTCTTTGCTGCTGTGGGTCTAAAGCTCTATCCACTGCACTACCTAGTTGCCTCTAATAAGTGTCACCTTCTTCATGAAGCAATTGAGGAGAGACCTAACCATTCTAGCCTGCTTATGAGCTCTCTTTCCTCTAATTTAGAATGTCAGAATAGGGAGGGCCTTTGGAACACAGAATGTCAGAGCTGGGAGGGTCCCTAGAACACAGAATGTCAGAGCTGGGAGGGCCCCTAGAACACAGAATGTCAGAGCTGGGAGTGTCCCTGGAACACAGAATGTCAGGGTGGCTAGGTGGTGCAGTAAATAGAGCACTGGCCTTAGAGTCAGAAAGACCTGAGTTCAAATCTGTGCTCAGACACAACACAAAACTAGTAGTGTGGCAGACAAATTTCATAATAACCTGGAGAGACTTATATAAACTGATGCTGAGGGAGAAGAGCAGAACCAGGAGAACTTTGTACACACTTACAGACACATCATATCTGTGACACTAACTTTGATGGACTGGGCTCCTCTCAGCAATGCAAGGTTAGAAGACAATTCCAAAAGACTCATGATGGAAAGGGATATCCACACCCAGAGAAAAGAACTATGGAGTTGGAAGGCAGATTGAAGCAAACTATTTGTTCTCTCTTTTGCGTTTAGTTTTGTTTCATTCCTTCTCTCAGTGTTCACTTCATTGGTTATAATTCTTCTTTACAACCTGACTAATGCTTAATGCAAAGGTATTTGTAGAGCCTATATCAGATTGCATGTTGCTGGTGGGGTGGGGGGGAGGGAGGAGAGGAAGGAGGGGGAGAAAATTTGGAACTCAAGGGATTGTGGAACTGAATGCTGTAAGCTAAAAGTAGATAAAACAAATTTAATAAAATAAAATTGAAAGAAAAAAACTAGTTGTGTGACCTTGGGCAAGTCACTTAACCCCAACTGTCCTACCTTCCCCCCTCCAAAAAGTAAAAAAAAAAAAAAGAACACAGAATGTCAGAGCTGAGAGGGTCCCTAGAACACAGAATGTCAGAGAGGGTCCAAACAAGGTAGACAATTAGAGCTGGAAAAGAACTAAAAAACCATCTAGTTCAAATTCTGAAGGCTACCCAATGAACTGGTATTACAGGCAGACCTAGAATTGAAGTGTCTTACATGGGAGCATGAAACTCACTTTTTAAAAAAACAGGGCTTTCATTTTCCCTCAGATGGCCTTACAAAGTACAACTTAGCCTCGCCCCTCACCAAAACAAAGGGCAAATGAATCCCAGTAGAGGGTTTATGGATGCATGCTCACACGGGCTTATTGGCACCCAGCCCCCTACTCATGTACCAATCCTGGCATGCCCTGCCTTACACATGTCTGTTCTGCTCCCTCTTGCAGCAACTCTTTGCCATTGAATTAAAGAAATCCAGACACTTCCTCACATAGGCTCCCATTTCTTATTGGGAAACCTGCTGGGAATAACAATAAAACCCCCTCCCAGGTTGTCCTGCTTTTTCTCAGTTTCCTGCAATTTTGCCTGAATTGGAGAGAGGGAGGGCTGGCCAAGCAACTGCATGCTGGGCAGGGTTGGTTCCCAGGAGGGCCCTGGCCAGACCAGATAGAGCTATTCCCTGCATTCCCCTGGTGGCTATGGCCATGGCTCCCAAAAGCCAGGGCAGGATCTCCCTCTCTGCCTTCTGTTCCAACAAGCCTGGAGCTGGGGGGCCTAGGAGCCCCAGATTCCAGCTTCCATGACCCTTGGTAACTCACAGTATTATAGGTACCATAGCTACTTCTGAGGCTGCATTAGTACCAAATCTCTACCAACCACCTGGATCAAGCCTAACCATTAGTCTGTCAATCAACAAACATTTATTGAGCGCTTACTGTGTGTCTTAAGTGCTGGGGATATACAGAAAGGCTAAAACAGTCTCTACCTTCAAGAAACTCATTGGGGAGACAACATGAAAGCAATTCTGTACAAACAAGATGCAGACAGACTAAATTGGAGGCAACTAGGTACAAGCATGTTATACACAGAATAAATTAAAGGTTATTTGAAAGGGGTGAAACTCTAGTAGCTGGGGGGAGGATTTAGGGAAGGAGGAAGACCAGGAAAAGCTTCTTGCAGAAGGTGGGATTGGAGCTAAGTCTTGAAGGAAACCAGAGAAATTAAGATGAGGTGCAGATGGACAGCCCAGGCATGGGGGAAGTCAATGCAAAAGCTGGGAGGTGGGAGATGGAAGATGGGAGGAGCATAGAGTCTTAGAGTCTATAGTCATAGAGTCATAGAGGAATTAGAAGTAGGTCAGTGTGGCGGAACTGCAGAAACCATGGAGGGGTGTCAAGTAAAAGAAGACTGGAAGGGCAGACAGGCAGGGGCCAGGTTGCAAAGGGTTTAGATGGAAAACTATCCTTGGATCAGAGATCCACTGGGAGCAATATCAGAGCTGCACACAGGAAGAAGGAGTCTAGGCAGCAATCTTCCTTCTCTCTTGACCCCAAACGGTTCTGGTCATACTACCTTGCACCATCTTGGGTTCAGAGCCTCATTATCAAGGCCATATGGAAGGAAGCCATTTTCCCTTGCTATGGTCCTTGTTCCTTCCTTCTCACTTCTCTGTTGCCTCCCCGGCACTGCACCACCCTGCTCCCCTATTTCTCAAGATAAGGGAGGCAGAACAGTGGAGTCAGTAGTCGTGGATCTCACACTTGACATTGTCTCTGAATAGCCATGAGACCTTGGACGAATCACTCCTCTGGTCCTCTATGGCCTCGAGTTTCCTCATCTGTGAAACTAAAGACTTAGGTGGTATAGGCAGGCAGGTACCATCAAGCCCATTTTCTGCCGCATCTTCCTTGTGATGAAGAAAAACAAATAAGCACAAAAAAATCCAATGCAGAAACTTTGTTCAACAATGTATATGCGCCATTCTTTCCCAGTAGTTCCCCACCTCTCTGCTATGACAGAGCAGGTGTGTTTCATTAATTCTTCCATAAGACCTTCTTGGAATTTTCTATTCCCCAAAGTTTTGCTTCCTTTTCTCTAGTCTTTCATTTACATTGTCGTGGTCATGGTACATGATGCTCTCTAGGTTCAGTCTACCTTATTTTGCCTCATTTCATGGAGATCCTACAACATTTGTCTGGATTATTCCTCATATTTGTCATTTCTTGTGCTCGGTTATATTCCATTGCATCATTTATACCATTCCCCAATTGCTGGGCACCCATTTTGTCTCCCTTGTTACCACAAAGAGTGTGGCTGGGAATATTTTGTCATGTAATTAATCTGTTTTTGACTTGCCTGGAGTACAGATCTAGTAACTGAATTATTATTAATAATAACTAGCATTTATATAGCACTTAAAGGTTTGCAGAATGCTTTACCAATATTATCTCATTTAATCCTCACAATAACCCTGGGAGGTAGGTGATGTTATTATCCCCATTTTACATATGGGGAAACTGAGGCAGAGAAAGGTGAAGTGACTTGCCCAAGATCACACATCTAGTAAGTATATGAAGCTAGATTTGAACTCAGGTCTTCCATACTTGAGTTCTAGCCCTCTATCCACTGTGCCACCTTGCTGATTCAAATGGGCTGTTTAGCCGTTCTTTAAAAAAAAAATTCCTCTTTCACCATAATGGCAAATGAAATCAATAAAGTTTGAAGCTGGGCTCAAATCTGGCCTCAGACACTTTCTAGCTGTGTGACCCTAAGCAAGTCACTTAACCCCAATTACCTCAAAAAAAAAAAAAGAGAAAGTTCGAAGCTTTCTGTGGTTTCACCAAAAGGGATCAAGGTGCCTTGCTTTCACACAGGCTCTCCAATACTGACCATTTCCATCTCTTTTATCTTTGCTTATCTGTGTGGAGGGGGAGGGGGAATGCGAAACATTGGAATTATTTTAATTTGCCTTTCTCTTCCTATTAGTGATTTTTGAGCATGACTTCATATGATCCTTTATAGTTCAGAAATCTTTTTCTTTCTTTCTTTCTTTTTTTTTGGTGAGGCAATTGGGGTTAAGTGACTTGGCCAGGTTCAGAGAGTCAGATAGTTCATAAATCTTTTTTTTTTTAAACCAAACCTCTTTATTTCCCTTGTTCACTTGTCTATTGGAGAACAGGTCTGGATATTTATATTTGTATCAGTTTCTTGCATATAGTCGATATCAAGTTTCATTGATATTTTATTCCATTTCCCCCTTTATTTTATAATTATGTCTTCACTGATTTTGTCCATACAAAAGCTTTTTAGCTTTATTTCAAGTCAAGTCAATAATCATTTATTAAGGACCTACTATGTGCCAGGCACTGTGCTAGTTGCTGCAGATACAAAGAAAGATAAAAGACAGTCCCTGCTCTCAAGGAGCTCCCAGTCTAATGTAGACAAGATGCAAATAACTATGTACAAATAAGATATAGTTTGAGTCACAGAGAGGAGGCAGTAAAATGAAGAAGAAATGAAAGGGGTGGCTAGATGGCACAGTGAATAGAACACTGGCCCTGGATTCAGGAGGACTTGAGTTCAAATTCTGCCTCAGACACTTAATACTTACTAGTCGTGTGACCTTGGGCAAGTCACTTGACCCCAATTTCCCTGCCTTTCCCCCTCCAAAAAGCAAAAAAAAAAAAAAAAAGAGAAGAAGAAATGAGAAAGCCTTCTTGCAAAGGGTGATATGTTTACTAAGACTTGAAGGAAGCCAAGAAAGTTAAGAGGTAAGTAGGGAGAGAGCTGCTGGACAACCAGTACAAATGTCTGGGGCTGGGAGATAAAGTGTCTTGTTTGTGGAATAACAAGGAAGCTAGAGTTATTGACTATCAGAGGATGTGGAGGGGAGTAAGGTGAAAAAAAGACTAAAAATGTAGGAAGGGGTCAGTCTATGAAAGGTTTTAACTACCAAAAATAAGATTTTATATTTTATATATTTGCCTGGAAACAATAGGGAATGTCTGGAGTTTATTGAATAGTGGAGTAACATGGTCAGATCTGCACTTTGGGAAGATCAGTTTGATGGTTGAATGGGAAACAGACTGGAATGCTGAAATGTGGCCAAAATCATCTTTTATTTTTTACCATTTCCTCTCTCCATGGTTTGGTTACTTTTCCTTCTTGAAGTAGTTATGAACGGTATTTGATTTCATCTTCTTCTAATATTTATATTTTTTACTGTGTCACTTTATATTCAGATCAAGTATCTATTGTGGTATGCGGTATAAGATGTGGGTCTAATTCTAATTTTGGCCAAACTGCTTTCCAGTTTTCCCAGGAGTTCTTACAAAAAAAGGGTGGGGCAGGGTGGGGTAGAGGAGTTCTTCTTCTGGCAACTGATGTTCTTAGATTTATTAAATCCTGTACTTCTCTTTTTTCTTCATTTTTGTTTCTTGTTTATCTTATCTGTTCCACTGATCCACTTCTCTGCATTTTAACTAGCAGGAAATATTATCATGACTATGGCTTTCTAATAGAGTTTGAAGGGTGGTAATATGTCCAGATTCATTCACACTTCCATTGTTTTTCTTAAGCTTACAGACCTTTATCTCTAACAAATGGATTTTTAAATTATTTTGTCTAGTTCTAAAAAAAAAAGATACCTGGATAATTAATTTGATTGGTGTGGCACTAAACATGTAAATTAATTTAAATAGCAGGAACAATGTTGGGATTAAACGTGTGAATTCTCTGGTACAGGGAACTCTCTGGCGAGGAAATTCCCTCAACACAGGTCAGCACCTCACCTGCAATTTACAATCTCTGAGAGTTTTCTAGAGCACAGAGATGATAAATGGCATTAAGCCGGTAGGTGATGGAGGTAGCACTTGAACCCATCTTCTTGACTCTGACTCTAGTCCTTTATCTACTGTGACTCAATGACTCATTTTGCCATGGCTGCATCATAAATAGTGACCATCTCACTGATTATTTAAGCATCGCTTTATTTCTTTCAAGAATGTTCTGAATTTGCATTTACCCAGGGTGTCCCCAAATTTTGTAAGCTAGTAAAATACAAAATGCTAGAGAACCCTGTATGTCTTAAGAGCTAACTCTATGCATTTGGGATGGAATTTCTCTTATTATAATTTCTTCCTGACTTTTGTTAGTGCTGTACAGAAATGCTGACGATGTCTATGGATTTATTTTGAATCCTGCAACTGTGATGTAGCCATTAGTCATCTCCATTAGGTTTTTTTCTCCCATTCTCTGAGGTATACTAAGCTCACAACTATGTCATTTGCAAATAAGGATAGTTTTGGCTGATATTTATACTTTTGATTTGGTTTGCTTGCCTTATTGCTATAGCTAACATTTCTAGAGTTGTGTTAAATCATAGGTTAATGGGTTAGAAATGAATTAGGGTTAAAGTATTCTTGCTTTTCTCATTTTTTTTAGGAATGTTCCCAGGTTGGTTTTTTTCATTGTGAAACATGCTAGTTCTTGGTTTTAAATATATGCTTTTAACTATATTAAAAGACCCTTCTATCTTTATGCTTTTTAGAGTTTTTTTAAAGTACATGAGTGCTGAATGTTGTCAAAGGATTTTTTTCTGCATCTATCAAAATAATCATGTGGGGTTTGTTCTTTCTTGTTTCTATAATTAATTATGCTAACTGTTTTCCTAATGTTGAACTATCCTTGCATTCTTGGTATGAATCCAACTTGGTTATAGTGAATTATCTTCTGGATATACTTATGTAGTTTCCTTGTTAGAAATTTATTTAAAATTTATGCTTCGGTAGTCATTAGTGAGAATGGTCTAGAGTTCTTTTGTCTGCTTTGTTTCTCCTTTGTGTTATCAGGATATTTGTCTCAAAAAGGAGATTTCGTAGGGTATTTTCTGTGTCTTTATTTGAGAATCATTTTTGTAGCATAAGTATTAATTACTCTTTAAATATTTGATAGGATGCACTTGTAAATCCATCTGGCCCAAGCCCCACATACATTTTTTACTGCTTTGCCAGCTTTAAACAAAAGGGAAAATACATCAATGATGGCATTCTAGGAACTGCAATTCCACAAAGATTTATTAAAGTCTACTAAATATACCACACCCTAAGCTAGTTCCCAGAGATAAAAAGATGGGTTTTGTCCTCTTGGAGCTTATTATCTAACATAACATGAAACTCAAATAATTAATGTATAGGATACAATATCATTAGGCAGTCAGGGGATGCAGTGGATAGAACACAAGACCTCTAGTCAAGAAGGCTTGATGTCAAATCCAATCTCAAGCTTTTATTAACTGTGTGACCCCAGTCAAGTTAAGTTCTGTCAGCACTTAGATAAATACTAACTGTTAGTTTTATAGGAGCAAAGGAAAGATCCCTACAAAATGCTTTAGGGAAATCCAAGAAGAGAGAGAATCCAAGAATCTTGGGGTTGGAAGGGACTTCAGCAGCACCAACCCATGCCTGAGCAAGAATTCTCTGGATAATAAGCCACCATCTAGTCTTTGCTTAAAACTCTCAACAGAACAAGAAAGACTGACCTCCTAAAGGAAGCCATTCCACTTTGGGATAGCTGGATAGCTTGAATTGTTACGGTTCCTTAAGGTGAGCTGGCATTTGTGCTACTTAGACCCTGTTCTGTTCTCTAAGAAGAGAATAAATTTAGTCCCTCTTCCATGTGGCACGTCTTCAATTGACTGAAGATAGTTCTTTTTTTTTTTCCTTTTGGAGGACAATTGGGGTTAAGTAACTTGCCCAAGGTTTCACGGCTAGTTTTTTTTTTTTTTGTGTGTGTGTGTGTTAAGCGTCTGAGGCCAGAACCAAACTCAGGTCCTCCCGACTCCAGGGCCAGTGCTTTACTCACTGCGCCACCTAGCTGCCCCCTGAAGATAGTTCTTAACCCCATCCTTCCATCCCAGTCTTCTCTTCTCAAAACTAAACACTTCCTGTCTCTTCAGTAGCTCCTCATTTGGCATATTCTTTTTTTTTTAAGGAATTGGGGTTAAGTAACTTGCTCAAGGTTACGTGGCCAGTTATTTCTGGGTGTGGTGCTAAGTGTCTGAGTCCGGATTTGATCCCCAGGTCATCCCAACACTGGAGCCGGTGCTCTTACTTGCTGTGCTACCTGGCCATCCCCATTTGGCATATTCTTGAACCCCTTCACCATTCTGGTTTTCCTTCTCTGGATACTTGAGAGTTGTGCTTCCTAATACATAGTGCCCAGCACTAGCCACAACAATTCAGGTATGGTCTGCCCAACACAGGGTACATTAGTATTAATATCTGCTTCATCCTAGATACTATGCCTCACTTAATACAGACTATGATTGCATTGGTTTGTAAATCCAATGGTGTTTTTTTATCTGTTCTTCTCCTGAGCATTTGACACATTTGATCACCCACTCCTCCCTGGATTTGAGAGATAACTTCTTCCTCTCATTCTCTTCCTATATGTCTAACTGTACCTCAATGTCCTTTACAGCATCATGATCTATATCCTCCCCCTAATGCATGGGGTGCTCTCTTCTCAACCTTCTATTTTTTTTTTCTATATTCCTTCTCTTGATGAGTTCATCATCTCCCATGGTGGGAGGGGGTTTAATTGTCATCTCTATACAGTTAACTCTCAAATTTACATATCCAGCTCTCATCTTCCTCCTGAGCTACCACACCCTACTTCTAACTGCTGCTGGATTCCTGCATCTGGACATATCCAAGAAAGAACTGTCCTGTTCTCTCTCCTTTTCTCTATATCTGTCAAGGTCTCCACAATCTCTCTAGTTCATAACCCTCAAGTCATCCTTGATTCTTTCCTCTTTCCAGTCCCACACAGCCAACCACCGGCCAAATCTTATCGATCACACCTCCAATATCTTCCTCAGGCTGTCTCATCTCTACTCACACAGACATAATCTTAGTTTTCAGGTCCTTCCTACTTCTGATCTGCACAATAGCAATAGCCTCCCATTTGCTCTCCTTGACTCCAGTCCATGTCTTTCCTCTCTTCTCCACCATCCACAAAGATGTCATATCAATATTCCTAAAAAACTATTCTATGTCACTCTACAGCCTTAGTGACTCCCTATTGCCTTTAAGGTAAAATGTCAGGCATTTGAAGACTTTTACAGTATGGCTCCAACCCATTTGTCTAAGATTACTCCATGTTTATTTCTCCTCCCACATTCCAGCCAAACTGACCCATTTGCTATTCCCTAACTATGACATTCTATCATCTTTTACCTTCATGCATTTCCATGGAGCCATCCAGCTGGCCCCCTCATGCCTGGAATGTTCTCCTTCCTCATCTCCCCCTCTTGGAATCTCTAGCTTCCTTCAAGGCCCAGCTCTAATGACAGATTCTACATAAGACCCTTCTTGATCCCTATAGTTGTTAGTACTTACCTCAAAATTATTTTGCATTTACTTTGTATATTTTGGGTTTACTTATTTGCACACATGTTGTTCAGCCTGTTCTTGCCCACCACCCCAAAAGAATGTAAAAGGGCATTGCCTATTTTCACATTTTCCCTTTTTATCCCAAACATGTACTACAAGTGTTTATGATCCAGTAGGCTGCCCAAAAATGACTTTGAGTTAAACGTTACATTGCTAAATCATATTGAGCATGAAACCCACCAGAATCACCAGAAATTTTTCAGCTGAGGGCTAAGGGTGGAGTGGGGACCAGGGAAGAATTAATTCATGGAGGAGGTGGCATCTGATCCAGGCCTTAAAGAATAAAAAGGATTTTGATACCTGGAAATAATTAAGAAGTATACCTCCATTTCTCCTAAATGCACAGAGGTTAGAGAAGGCATGACAGGAGAGGAGAGATAACTAGTAGTTTAGTTTGACTGGAATGATGAGCCCGTGAAGGAAAATAGCAGGAGTTGTAGCATCATACAGAAGAAGGATTTTTAAAAAGTGTATTAGGACTCTCATTAGCATCTACCACACAAAAATGTCATTTTGTTTTCTTTGTCTTTCCCATAGTTGTGCCAAAGAGAACCCCCAGACTCATGTTCCATTTATGAACACAGCCTAAAGGATGATTGCCAGGCAGTGGTCCAAATGGCCCTTCTAACCTGGTTGGAACCTAGATGCCACAATGACCAAAGTAAATGGATGTGGTAGCTCTTGGCCAGGCAGCTCAGCTGGTTAGAGCATGATATCCCAGAAGACAAGACCCCAGATCATTCCCATGTGAATC
>NW_027185771.1:8520912-8540706 GCF_028583685.1 Petaurus breviceps papuanus
AGTTATTCTCTTCTCTGAGTTTGAATCACTTTGTAAAATGGAGAGAACTGGTGAATTGGATTATTTCTATTCAGGTTCTAATGATCTATGATTCTACTACTCTAGAGTCTTGCTATTCCAGCTATTAAGACCATTTGGGAATTTATAAACTAGATGGTATAGTGGGAAGAACACTGGATTTTGAATCTGGGAAACCCGAGTTCAAATCCAAGCTCTATTTCAGTCACTTCATGTCTCAATTTTCTTCTATACAAAATGAAGATGTTGTTTTAGTAATGTTCCAGGTCCTATCTGAATCTAAAGCCTGATAGTCGAATGGCAAGCTGACTACAGAATTGCCTCTGTCCATGGTGCTAGTATTTAGTATCGGTAATCTTTGCTTATCTGACCAGAATCATTATCTATTCATGCTAGTAAAATGAATACAGTTAATACAGAAAAAAGGAGGAAAAGAAAAAGGAGAAGAGGGAGGAGGAGGAGGCCACATGAGCGGCAGGTTAAGTTATTTATTGACTGGTCTGTCAGTCCTCAGATGACAAGTACAGTCCTGTTCTGTCTGCATTGGAAAATGAGGAGTGACCCTATTCAAAAACAATTCCTTTTCATGAGAGTTTATTTTATACTATGATTAGATTGCTGAGATCATACAGGCACATACTAGGACCTTCTGTCTTCATATTGTCCCCCCCCCCCCACACCCTCTCTGTCCCTCTTCCCTCCTCTCCCTCCCTCTCTCTCCTGGCTGCTCTATTCCCTAGATGGTTATTTAATGGAATTTCATTATAAAGCACTTTTTTCCCCTTGGCCACACACCTACCAATACCTATGTGCTAATCAGTGTTGCTCTTAATGGGCAGTATAAGAAAAGCTTAATTTACCTATAAGCAACCAGGAGAAAATACTATCTGTCATATATCAGAGAAGTGGTGGCATAACTGCAGGGCAGAGGAAGGGTAGATCTGAATTCTAGCTTATAGTAGGAATACAGATCATTGCACCAACCTCCTTGCTTGAATGATACTCAGGGGGCACTTTCTGGGGACCTAGGAAGTGGCTACTGGTGAATATCAATCTTAAACCATCACCATAATCTCACACCTAGAATCATAGAACCTTAGAATTCACTTTCAACTAGGGAAGTCAAAGTGCAAACAGGCTATTCATTCTCACAAACATTTATTGGGCATCTACTATGAGTAAGATACTATGATGGATTCTAGGGATAGTGGGAATGATGATATAATCCCTGTCCTCAAGGAGCTCAGTTTTACTAGGGAGTGTACAACTATGCAGATAAATATGACATAAGGTAGCATATGAGAGGTCAGCATCAATGTGACAAGGAGGCATCTGAACAGCTTTTAAGAATGAAGAGAAGACTGAAATGGGAGTGGTGGGTATCTTGTGCCTCAAGCTATCTTCGGGTACCTGAAAGGCTGTCATGTGGATGAGGCATTTTACTTATTCTTCTTTGTCCCAGACGGCAGAACTAGGAACTACCAGTAGAAGTTACAGAGAGGCAGAAATCAGCTAGAGGTCAAGAACGATGCAACGTTAGGTGGCACAATGGAGAGAGTGCCAGGCCTGGTGTCAGAAAGACTCATCTTCTGAAGTTCAAATGTGGCCTCAGACACTTATTAGCTTGTGACCCTGGGTAAATCACTTAACCCTGCTTGCCTCAGTTTCCTCATCGGCAAAATGAGCTGGAAAAGGAAAAAACAAATCACTCCAGTATCTTTGCCAAGAAAACCCTGAATGGGGTCACAAAAGTCAGACACAACTGAAAAGGTTGAACAATAACAAAGAACAAAATTTCCTTATAATTAAAGCTTTCAAAAGGGAAATGGATTGCATGGGTGTAGTGAGCTCCCTTTCACTAGAGGTCTACAAGAAATGCCTAGATGGTCACTTAGGAATGTTGTAAAGAAAATTCTTGGAGGATCAATGATTGGAAGTGGGAAAGGATCTTGAAGACCTGCCTGTTCAATGTTCTCATTTTATAGATGAGGAAGCTGAGCCTCGGAAAAGGTTGCATAGTACATATGATTGTACTAGATCATCTCTGAGGTCCCTAGCAATGCCAAGATGCTGTTATTCAAAGAAGAAATCCAGTAGGAGCTTCCCCTCAGCTTTTAGCATTAAGATTTTGTTAGAAAATAGCACTAAGAGGGGTGGCCAGGTGGCTCAGTGAGTAAGAGCACCGGCTCCAGTGTTGGAATGACCTGGAGATCGAATCCCGGGCTCAGACACTCAGCACCACACCCAGAAATAACTGGCCGTGTAACCTTGAGCAGGTTACTTGACCCTGATTGCTTAAAAAAAGAAAAAGAAAATAGCACTAAGAGGGCAGCCAGGTGGTACAGTGAGTTCAAATGTGGCCTCAGACACTTAACACTTACTAGCCATGTGACCTTGGGCAAGTCATTTAACCCCAACTGCCCCTCCAAAAAGAAAATAGCACTAAGAAGGAAACTGAGGTACGTTTCTATGTAGAGCAGGTAGCAGGACCTCAGATAAACAATAAAAGTATGCTTCCCCTTCACCCTGCCTTTCTCCACTGCACTCAGTGGGAGCTGCTGGCACAGGACCCATAATATAAGAGATCCAGAGATGTCTGAAACCACCAGGATCATTCATACCATCCTCCTAGGGACAATCAAAACTGAAGTCAGAGACAATCTGGTAGTGGAGTGGAAAGAGCTCTAGGTTTGGAGTCAAGGAGACCGGAGTTCGAGAATCTTTCATGGCCACATAACCTCAGGCAAGTTACTTAACATTTCAGTCTCATTTCCTTCATCTGTAAGATAAGGAGGTTAAGGCTCAGTGACTCCTAAGGTCCTTTCCAGTGCCAAATCTAGGAGCTTATGAACCCTACATTAGGCAGCAGCTGATTATTCACTTCTGGCCTCTTTCAAAATTTTATGATTCTAGAATAAGGCTAATTCATACTAAAATATTTATAACTTACATTCCCCTGCCCTTGGACATTTGCATCAGCAAAAAAGGAGCAAAGGGACAAGGTAATAGTTAACCCGAATGGATGACTCCTTCATGGTAAATTTAAATGTACTAGGGCTTATTGCAGGGAATGGCATTTACTGGGGATGGGACAGAGAAACACCCAGACTGCATTTGGCAATGGAAAAAGCACAACAAGAAGGCAGAAGATCTGTCTTCTTGTCCAGGCCTTGTCAGTTATTAGCTATGTGACCTCAACTCTCCCACTTGTTAGCTGTGTGGCTTTATGCAAGTTAATGAAACCCTCTGGGTCTCAGTTTCCTTATCTGTAAAACAGAATGCTTTCTAAGATCCTTTGCAGATCTAATATTCTGTTACTTTGTGGTACCTTAGGTTTTTTCTTTTCAAAGAACTTAGTTTTTTCTTTTCAAAAAACAAAACAAAACAAAAACTTAGGCAGTTTTCCTTTTCAAAGCTTGTTTTCCTCATCAATCAAATATGGAGGTTTGACTAAAGGATCCCTAGGTCTGCTCTAGCTTTAAAAGCTGACATGATTTTTGATCTAGTTTTAAGTGGGTATGAGTTGGGCCTCCATTTTTAAATCTTCTCTGTAGCTGGTGCCCTATCCTGAGCTTGGGTCTGTTTCAGCAGTGGATGAAGAGATTTTCAGCAGCACAGACTTCACTTTGGCCCCATTTAGGGTAGAGATCCAATCTCTGAGGAAATTAGGATTTCTACCCATCCCTCTGTGGTCTTTCTGCAAAGAACTTGATTTCTTAATGACTCTGTAAATATTATTATGGTAGGAATGGGTCTGGGTTCTCACTAACCACTAACAAAGCAATTTTAGACAGAAAAAATACAAAAGGACTTAAAAAATACAAAAGGCTTAACCTCCTGGTGCTAAAATTCAAACACAAAAAAACAGAAACTATTTCTATGGTCTCAGACAACTGGCAGAAAAGCTTACTACAAATGATGCTTTTAATCGCCCCATCCAAAGAAGTATCAATCCCGTAGACTCCAAGCAAGCACAATGGAAGAAAGTCTTCATCTTTCTCTCTGATATAAAAACAAGGTGAGCAAAAGCAGTTGAATTTGACTTGAATGCTGCCTGCCCCAGGAATAGATTGGAAGCCAAAGGATGCCTGAGAGGACAGCTGGAAGAAGAGGCAGGAGAGGGGAAAGGAGAGGGAGCTGCTTCCATTCCTAAGAGAAGTCCAGGATTGGGGCCACTCTGGAGTGGGTGCCCAGAGTGACATCTGGTACAACCACTGAGGACACTCTGCCCATTTCTTTCCTCTCTCTCCCTTTTCTTCTGTCCTTTCCTATCTCTCTTCCCTTCTATTTCTTACCCCTCCTATTTTCTCTGGCTCCTCAACCTCCACCTCTTCCTCTTCATCCTTCTCTTTCTCCTTTTCATTCTTTCCTTTTCTTTCTCCCCTTCTTCCTGTATTACTCTTCTTCCAGTATCTCCTTCTTCCTCTTTCCCTTTCTCCTTTTAAATTTTCCATTCCTAGGGGCAGCTAGGTGATATAACAGATAGAACACCAGCCCTAGAGTGAGGAGGACCTGAGTTCAAATCCCACCTCAGATATTTAATAGCTGTGTGACCCTGGGCAAGTCACTTAACCCCAATTGCCTCCCCCCCCCAAATTCTCCTTCTCTACATCTGTTTCCTCTATCTACTTCCTCTTTTCCCTTCTCCTCAGCTATCTCTTTCTTCTTTCTCTCTTCCTTCCTCTTTCTGATCTTCTTATCCTCCCTCTACTATGATCTTTTCATCTCTCATTCAAATCAACAAACATATATTAAACACCTACTGTGTGCCAGGCATTGTACTAAGCACTAAAAGGGTGGTTTGCAAATAGTAGGTGCCTTGTATGTAATTAGTGCCTTCTATACAGCATTGTGTAATTGGGTTGGAGGTTAGGAAGATCTGGGTTCTAATTCCCCCTCAGACACTTAATCACTATGCTACCCTGGACAAAGTCATTTAACCTTTTTCAGCCTCAGTTTCCTCATCTACAAAGTGGGTATAACAATAACCTACCTCATAGAGATGTTCTAAGGATCAAATGAGAAGTGGTTTGAAATCAACAAGATGCAACAAAACCCAGATATTATTTTTAATTTCTTCTTTTTTATTGAGAACATAACAATCATCAACACCAACATCTCAATATTAAAAAAAAAAGAACAAAAATAGGTTTGCACAAGAAACTGTTAACTTCTGCTATGTGAGGTTTGTTCTAGTGAAGTGTGTGTGTATCTGCATGTATAATTTAATGAGGTGATAAGGCTGCTGTCTTTGTTTATGTCCCCTTTCACACCTTTTACATTTTTTTCCTGCACATTTCAAAGTGTTTCATTGATGCTCTTTTGGGAGCCTATCTATCACTACTCTCTAACCTCCGATAGAAGGCCTCCCTTACAAAAATAGCTATAAGCCAGCAAACCGAGAATGCCTAGCTCATTCTGCATCTATTATTGAGAAATGTCTAATTAGACTGAATCTCCCTTTTTCCCTCTATCCCTGACTTCCTTCCTCTTTACCTTCTATGCCACTTTTTTCTTATGTCTCATGTGCCCAGTGGCAACTCTGGGCACTGCTGAGCCTTGTGCCAGCTATGGGTGCTTGCAATGCTCAGAATTCAAAGGTTTCCTGAACCCTGACCTAGGACTCTGTCTCCCTCCTGGATTAGGTCCACGGCTGCCAGGGGTTTCATCTCTGGCTTGAACCGCTGTGAGCTTCTGAAGGCACATATGCTGAAGCTCCTATCTGGGGGCTCAGAGAGCCAGATTCAGGGCTGGCTCAGGTAAATTTTCTGCTGAGCTGGTTCCATCATTATTACCAGGCAGCTAGAGAAATTGGCAGGCATGGTATCCAGGAAAGGGAGAAAAGTCTAGAGCTAGCCAAGTCAATAGATTTCCTTAAATCTTTACAGGCCCTTTCAGATTGGGATGCAGGTGCTGAGTGGGCTGCTGGGGAAGGGGCAGAAGCCTCTATGCTCATTTCTCTTACCTCATGCTGATTTAAAAACAAAAACAACCAACCAGAAATGAGGGTGAAGAGAACAGGGATTTGGGGGGAATATTAGAAGATCACTCAGGGATGGGATCCCATGTGATTTCCTCTCAGAATGTTCTGAAGATGGCAAGAGTCATGGGAAGGAGGATGGAGGGGTGGCCTTGAGTGTCTTTGAGTTCACCTGCTTTCTTCCTGGTGCTTCTGATTTTTTAGTAAATCAGCCAATAAACATTTATTAAGAACCTACTATGTGGCAGGCATTGTGCTAAGCACTGGGGATAGAAATAACAGCAGAAAATGGTCCTTGATCTTCAAGGAACTCACATTCTAACAGGGGAGATTCTATGTAGACAATTAAATATAAATGGACTATAAGCAATAAGTGCAAAGAAGCTATAGATAAATTTGAAATAATCAACAGGGGGAAGCAGTGGAATTAAGGGGGATTGGGAAAGACTTCTTGCAGAAGGTAGGATTTTAGCTGAGACTTTGGCTTTCCCAAATTGTGAATGCTCATGGGAAACAGACCATATTTCTCCTTAAAAAAAAAAAAAGATTAGCAACTAAGTGTTATTGGGAAGCAAGGCTCTGACAAGCCAGGTCTTTCCTTGCTTTGCCAGTGACTAGAAGGTGGCTACTCCTTGGGCCCTTGCCCTCTACAAGCATGTCAAGAGGACTCAAAAGATGGGATCCTGGCTCCTGGTCTTTCATATCTACAACTAGAGCCTGAGGAGGGAAAAGAATCTGGGTGTGGCCTAGACATTTACAATGCCCCCATGGGTCCAGTTTGGATCATCTTCCCCTACATTCCCTAGAGCTAACCCATTGCCTTGAGCCAAAATCAAAACTTGCCCCCTGCTTGCACCTGCCCCAGGGCACTGTGAGCCTGCCACTGATTCTATTTCCCTGGCTGGCCTGCAATGCCCACGATATACTAATGTTAGAATTCTGAACATTGATGCTGAAGAAGGGCAGGGTTTCTCATTGCACCAAATGGGCCATTTCAGGAACTCATCATTTCCAAGAGCGGTCTGTTTCCTACATTCAGGTTACATGACCAAACTCGTTTCTCATCACCATGGTCACTCCTCTCGGCAGGCAGAAAATCAATTACTGTCTGATCAGCAGGCAGGGCAGTCAATCACGGTGCATTCTACTTGAATCTAGAAGTTTAAATAAGCTCTCCTTTCTCAAAGACCTTTCAGCTACTTTCCTGAGGGACAGAGGGAACTCAGAAAATACAAAAGTCAGAGTAGGAAAGAACACCAGAGAGCATTCATCCAACCCCAAGTTCAGCAGGAGTCTCTTCTCCTACATTTATGAGTTAGAGAAGAAAGAGAGCATTGTGGTTTGAATCAGAGGTGCCATGTGATTCTGGGCAAATCACTTAAATCCCCCTGGGCCTCAGTTTCTTATGCTGTAAAATGAAGAAGGACTAAATGACCCCTCAAACTCCATCTAACTCTAAATCACGATTCCTCCAGCAAGTGGTCCTCCAGACATTGCTTGAAAACCTCTAGTGACAGTCTAGTCTTCCAGAGGTGACTAATAACCTTCCAAGACAGCCCACTCCATTTCTGGACAGTTCTGGTTTATTTAGATTGAACTAAAATCTGCCTATCTGTAACATGCATAGATACAATATATATACTTATAAAACCATTTCTATTTGTATATTTATATAACCAATACATAAACTTATATAATCATTATATATGTGTGTATACATAAAATATGTGATTTCAAGCTCTTGATGAGGAATTTTTCTCTCTACCTGAGAATTTTAGTCTTAGGCAGCTGCTTCAGGGACTGACAGGTTAACTGACTTGCCCAGGGTCACACAGTCATTCTGTTTCAGAGACCAGATTTGACCCCAGAGCTCCTTGTTTGGCTTTTAAGTTCTTTACAACCTGGTCCCTTCATAGCTTTCCGGTCTTTACTTCCTCCTCATGTATTCTACAATCCAATGCCATTGGCCTCCTGACTCTTTTTCCCCACACCACACTCCATCTCTGGATTCCGTGCATTTTTCTGGGCTTTTCCCATACCTGAGGCTTTCTTCCTCCTTGTCCCCACCTCCTGGCTTCCTTGGCATCCTTTGGGTCTCAATCAAAATGCCACCTGCTTCCAGAAGCCTTTCCTGGTCCCCCTTCATGCTTGTGTCTTCCCTCTGCTGATTACCTCCAATTTATTCTGGAGATAACTTGTTTGTACATAGTTATTTGCATGTTGTCTCCCCCATGAGGCTGTCTTGAGAGCATGGACTGTCTTTCACCTTTCTTTGTATCCAAGGTACTTGGCACAATACCCGGGCACACAGTAGGGGTTTAACAAATGCTTGCTGACTTGATTTCCTGATTCCATGGTCAGTTCTCTACTGTTTGATACTGTTAAACACGCACACACGCACACACACACACACACACACACACAAATGAAAATGTATTCATTAAATGTTTGCTTTGTGTGCTAAGCACCAGTGATACAGATACAAAGTGAACACTCCCTGCCTACAAGGAATGAATAGATGGACACTGCATAACCAAGGGAGTGGTAGCCTGGGAAGAATATGTTGCTTTGGAAAATTCCAGGGATAGTGAATGGCATTATGGGGGAACAGACTGACAGGTCCTTTTTCAGAGTGAGGGAAGTATTGATTTGATTACAGTTCCGGAACTAGAAAGCTAGAGAGAAGATGATCAGGGAGGAGGGAAGAAAATGAAGCTTGCCTAGGTCTTACTGGATGAAGGCAGGCATTCAGCCTAGGGAAAGGAGGGAGGGGAGAGCCCAGGGCAGGAGTTCCAGAGCTAAAATAGTTAAGATTTCTAGAGAAGTTTCTGGTCCCAAATAATGGGCAGGAAGACAGTGGCGAATTAAGGAATAAAGTAAAACATAGTTGGCATCTATCTGAAATAGTGAATCAGGTATAAGGAGATATATCAATCAACACTAATTAAATACCTACTATATGCTGACTAGATATTGTATATATACATTCACACATGTATATATGTATGTATGTGTATATATCATAGTTCAATACATCCAGAACCTGTGATTCATGGTTGTGAAAACTTTCTCCACTGATGTAGCTCATCACACTTCCGTGAATGGATGAGACAATTTGTGAAAGTTGCTGTAATTGAAAAAAAATGACCCTACGAGGCCAATATGAAGCCTTTGGATTTATCTAGGCTGCTTCTCAGAAGATAAATATATAGTTCACCTCTGGGCATGCCCATAAAGTCAGGGTAGATTGGGAAGTTTTCCAAAGCTGACCATCTACTGGTGCTGTCTTCAAGAACCAAGGGTCATCACCAATTTCCAGGAATCAGAAGTGTGGGTCATCCAGAGGACAGTGGAAAGATGGACAGCAGGAGTAAAGAGGATGAAGCATATGACTAACAACAGCTTGTGCTGAAGTAGTTAAATATATGACCAAATGAACCATTGGAAGACAATAATAGTGTAAGATGCAGAGAAACTTGTTCTTGACATTTCAGGAAAGGAAGGAAAGGGAGAGGAAAGGAATTAGCATTGACTTTATGCCTACTACATGCCATGCACCGTGCTGAACACTTTACAAATATCTCATTTGATCCTCACAACAACCCTAGGGGGTAGGCATTAATATGATCTCTATTTTACAGTTGAGGAAATGGAGGCAGATAGAGGTTATATGACTTGCTCAGGGTTATACAGCTAGTAAGTGTCTGAGGCTGGATTTGAACTCAGGTCTTTCTGACTCTAGCTCCTGTGTTCTATCTACTGCACCATCCTAGCTGCCATTAGGAATGTGGGGAGGTGACCCTGGGTTTCTGAAGGCTACACCAGTAGGACACAAGCTCTGCCAGGGTCAACCACCAAAGAAAGACTGAGTGGGTTCCCAGTGGTAGACTACATTTGCTCCCCAAGGACTAGCCTCGCTAAATATGGAATGGGTCATTGACCAGCAGGCTGGACATGAGCAGATAAACTCTTTGGACATGGTTACTCACAAAGAAATTTTTTAAATGAAAAATAATCCTTAGTCCTATGCAGTAGAGGGGCAGAGAGGTGCAAAAGAGGTAAAAGGTAATAAGAATCACTCAGTTTTAGGCTTAATTTAACAACTAGTACTCTAAATGAGAACAGGCAGCTAGTGGTGCCATAGTGCACAGAGTGCCTAACCTGAAGTCTGAAAGACTCTTGCTCAGTTCAAATCTGGCTTCAGACACTTACTAGTTGTGTGACCCTGGGCAAGTCACTTAACCCTGATTGCCTCAGTTTCCTCATCTATAAAATGATCTGGAGAAGAAAATGGCAAACCACTTCAATATCTCTGCCAGGGTCACAAAGTGTCAGACATGACTGAACAACAACTCTAAATAAGAGCCTTGACTGATGATGATCATGCTGACACAATGTTTGAGGACCTGAATCATATCACCATTCACCTCTTTGCTATAAGTAAACCAAGAGGCATAAGCGAGTTATATGTAGCTAACTAGAGGGTTTTCCTTGGAAAGGCAAATAAAGGAATTGATGGAGACATGTTTTTCCAGGAATCCAAAGACAACAAAATCATTTCATGGAACATTTGGCCATTTCACCTTGCACTTCTCACAATGAGCATAAATAGAACATCCAACATGAAGATGTAGGAAGCTAAATGATGTAATAGGAAGAGGGCTAGACTTGTGTCCAAGATGACTCAAGTTCAAATTCTGCCTCAGGTACTTAACGGTGTAACGCAATGCCAAGCAAAGGCAACCTCCCAGGTTCAAAATACCAGCATAGGTGCTCTCTATTTTATTCAGTGACAAACCAAGAACAGAGAAGATCAAAACATGACATCATTCAAAATACAGCATTTACTAAGTGTGATTAAATAATCTCCAAGTACTACCCTACCCCAGGACCTTCCAATCATTCAATCAATTACAAAGTCCCTGTTCTAAATACTTCTCCACCCCTAGGCTATACCTTAATTAAGTCCACCACAAAGCCCCTCTTCTCAAATGGAGATTAGTTTCCAAACATAAGGTCAAAAGTTCCCCACCCCTGGATCACAATTGAATCTACCCCATAGTTACATCAAGTTTAAACACAGCACTTAATACCCAAATGGAGCTCTTTTCTTCATCTTGACACGAGGCAAGTTCTCAGCAATCTTAGTTCCTGGGGAGACAAGGCTTAGCAAGGCCATAAGATACATTGCCAGTCCCTTCATGAATTCATCCTCTGTCTGTAGAACAGTCCTAGAACCCCTGAACACATTAGCAAAGCCCTCTCCCAGGATTTCTGTAAACATACAACAAGAAAATCCTTCTTCAGGGCTTCTGAACCAACAGAAAGGCTCCCAGACCCCTGCAACAACAGCACTGTCCTTCACCAGTGGACAGTATTCACTCTGTCTGCAGGACAGTCTCCAGACCCCTGCAACAACAGTAAGATACATTGGGGTGCTTGCCGCTACAAACGGCTATGGAACCAAGATCAAATCACAACCCCTATCAATGTCAGTTTTCCCATCTATAAAGTGGAAATAACTATAGCATTCATTTCACAAGGTTATTGTGAAGGTCAAATAAGATAATATATGTAAAGTATTTTGTAGACTTCAAAATGCTATATAAATTTAGCTAAAATTATTATTAAGATCATTGTAGCTAATGCACCAACTTTTATTGCAGCAGATGGAGTAAAAAAATTCTAGGAAGAATCCTACAAGACTCTGCAAATCAAATCAATATGTACTAAGTAACTTCAATGAAAAGGTGGACATGAGGAAGGGCAGCAAACACACAGTGGAAAATGCTCCCTGGGATTAAGACCTGAAAAATGCTGAAGATTTACCATTAGATTTTAAGCTTCTTGAGGACAGGAACTATTTTTTGCCTTTCTTTGCATACTCAGTGCTTAACACGGTACAGGCACATAGTAGGCATTTATTGACTGACCAACTTAACAGACTGTACAGAAGTCTTCTGTCTAGCTATTACGAATACTTTACTCAAGAAGCCTCAGGACATGATAAGCACCAAATAATGTCACAAAAAAGAAACCGACATATTTTAACAGATAGGAGGTAAGTAATCACCAGTCAGGGGAAGAGGGGAGCAATTTGTGAGGCTGCTGTCTGTGTATTATCAGGTTGTTCAGTGATTTACTAGAACAGAGATTAAAAAATACTAAATTAGAAGAAAAGATTAAAATGAGAAGATAAAGTGCACAATCAAAATAGCTCCAACCTAACCTATCAGACAAGCTATTGACACTGAAAAATGGGAGATGGATATTAGATCTCCCTCATCAACAGGAACTATTCTCATTTCCTGCTGTAATTTGACTGATATTAAAACAATCACCATTCCAAGGAGTCCGAAAGAGTCCAGAAACTGCTTTAGCCAACCAAACACTTTGATCACCTTGCCAAGCAGACAGACATGACAAGCAGAAGTGAGCATACACTAATTTATAAAGCCCTCTAGATGAGGAAGGCAAAATACTATGAACAATATTACTTAATAAAACAATGAGAAACATGGGTTACAAGAGATACATTTGCAGAAAGTTTGAAATGAGACCTAATTCAGCCAGATCATCTCCAAACACACTTAGGATGTAAATGGAATGACAACCAGCAGAAGAAAAGTGGAAATGATTCATCAACATTCCCATAATACTCAATTGTCTTCAATAATCACAATGGATCTACCATCTTTGGACTCTGACATATCAGTCCCTGGTGTATTGCAGGAGGAATGAGGAATGGTGCTAAAGAAAGTGACAGGAAGAAGAAATGGGCCAGAAAAAAATATACACAGAGGCAAGCCAGGTTAGAGGAGACATAATTTAAAGGACATGGAAGATCCAAGAAGGTATTAATGATGAGATCATTGATTTAGAACTGGAGGAGACCTCAGAGAACATCCAGTTCAAGTCCCTTATTTTATACACAAGATAACTGAGACCTAGAGAGGTAAAGTGATTAGTCAAATTTAACAAAGGCCATCAGCATTGGAAGTGGCATCAAAGCTCCAGATATCCAATGAATGATGAGAAAAAATCATGCACAGTATTATTACTTCAAAAGGTAATTGGTAAGACAGCAAAATAATTACTGATCAATATGTCTCATCTTCAAAAAATGATTGATTGTGAGCATGATCTGTACATCTATCAAGGATGTCCTTGATATGAAATGGGAACAGGCAGTCTTTCCTAAGACATGGTCTACAATAGAACCTATCTTTTACACAATTGAATGAAAGGTACACAGAATACAGGACACCACTGTGTTTATTTCTTGTTGACTACAAAAAAAATTTGACTTGATAGATCAAAGTGTAGCATTGATAGCTCTCTTCAGATAAGGTGCCTTCTTTGCCTATGTTAAGCTCACACAAGATTCCTTGATAGATACAAAATAGAAGTGGATCAATAATGTTCACTGTTCAGACTATGATGCAGTTGAAAGGATAGTTTTTTGAGCCATAAACACTATAGCTAGACAAATTATGCATAAACACTATAGCTAGACAGTGAACTTTGCCTAGAATTTCATAGGAAGGAAAGAACAGACTGGTCTGCATTTGAAAACTTGCCTAACATTTGCAACAATTCCAACTTTTCCCAGGAAACAAAAATCTATTTAGCAACAGTAGTATTCTGATAATGTTCTATGGTAGCAAATCATGGAATGCCACAATTTCCAAAAATCAAAATTGTGGATCATCCAAGGGGAACTGAGAGAATAACAGATAAAATAGGGTGCAGCACATCAGCAGTAATGACTTACAATGAAGTAGAAAAAAATATCAAGTGTTATATAACTGGAAAAGGAGATGAGCCAGTCATACAGTGTAAGGAAGGAATTTATATACGGGCAGTCCTTGTATTACACTGGTACCCATATAAGATGGAAATCTAATAGAGAAGATTCCTATTTGTTAGACTATTCTCTTCTTAACTCATTATAGTCTGGCTTCTGACCTTATCATGCACCTGAAACTTCTCTCTTCAAAGTTAGCATTGACCTCTTAATTGCCACATCCAATGGACTTTTCTCAGTCCTCATTCTCCTTGATCTTTCTGTAGCCTTTGACATTGTTGATCACTCTCTCCCCCTTGGTTTCTCTCTTGGTTTTTGGGATACAGTTCTCTTCTGGTTTTCCTACCTATCTGACTGTTCCTTCTCATTCTTCTTTGCTCAGTCTTCATCCAGGTCAAGTCCACTAACCATGGGGTTCTATCCTGGATCCTCTTCTCTTATCCTTCTATATGAATTAGTCTCTATTTATCCTGTATGTAACATGTTTGTTCATATTTTTGTGTATTTTGTCTCTCTAATTATATTCTGAACTCCCTGAAGGCAGAGATTTGCTGAGATTACATCACAAAGTAAATACATTTCAGGGTCAGGACTTGAACCCATGAACTAGGATTACAGACTCTGCTCCAACACACTTCCCATTAAGTTAAATTGTCTTTCATCGGAAAGCCTGAATTTAATGACACTACCCTATAGTTCTCTTCTGGACTGACTAAGGAAGGTGCCACATTGGAGCCACACTGATGAGCTCATGAAGTCTTACAACAAAACAAATATATTTCTAGAATTCTCTAAGACTAAAAGTTGAAGAGAAGGTGCTAGTCTGTACTGGCAGAGGATGAGTTTCCTCACTGGAATGTATGCATACCCATGAAGTCAGAGTTCTAATCCCCAGCCCACCCAGATAGAGATGATACAAATATAAATATAAATGTGAATATAGATGAAGGTATAGATAGATGATAAAGACATAGATTTAGATAGATGATGTAGATATAGAAATATAATATAGATATATAGGTGATAGACATAAAATACAGATATGGATAGATAATACATAGATATAAATATAGATCTGGATAGATAACATAGCTATAGACATATAGAAATATACAGAAAGACAATATTTACATAAATATAAATGTGGGTAGATGACAGATATAAATATAGATAATATAGACATAAATATAGATATAAGATTATAAATATTGACATGTGTGTTTATAGGTATATATGCATATATACATATGTATATGTGTACATACATATATACATACATATATGTGTACACACACATACACATATACCTTGCGGCGCACATTGATTTAAAGCCTTCACTAAAATGTTAGGAACAGAAACACTGAGGTGCTTGCTGCATGACCACTGGAGCTGGGGCCCCAGGAGGAGATTTGTTCTGTCTAGGGCATCTGGATAACAGCCAAGCCATTTAGGGAAAAAATTACTTCACAGGAGATTATGAAATGTCTAGGATTTTTCAGAGTCCACAGTGGCTCCAATGGAACTGGTCTCTGTCTCAGGTTAATATGTAATGAGGCCATTTGGAAAGCTGAATCTTCATGTGCCCTTGGGATGGGAAATGCCTATATCCCTTGAGTAAGGCATATATTATGGGCCTTTTAAGGAGGCCAGGCCTTTGAGGGTACATGTTCCAGACACAGCCATTTCCCATCAGAGAATGGACAGAGACATACTAGAATCATGAATTCATGAGATGCTTGGTGCATAACAGCAACCCTGCTTCAGGGTATGGAACAAACAGGGATTTGTCACTAAAACTTTAACACTAAAACATAACTAAACTAAAAATATCCTTCTGATTTGTGGCCTTGGCACCCAGACAACTCCTGTGTGGAACACCTTCAGCCCTTGTACCTAGAGGTACCATAATTCCATTTAAGCAGGCCTTGCCATTTCCCTGTGAGGGAGGAAAGATGCAGGTGTCAGTGATGATGATGCCTTCTTTACAGAAAGGGAAACTGAGAGGTCAAATGATTTGCTCATGAGCCAACCTGAACAGAAAATTTGAGTCTCTTGATTCCTGGCCCAGTACTCCATAACTGACAGCAGATTTATATAATTTCCTTGTGGATCTGAGCACTGACCATGTGCCACCAGCTCAGTCTTAAATAAAACTGTGAAGAGGAAATTGTTAATATTCATCACCTATAGCCTGCCTTTCATAATCCTTATCCTCCCCCAATGGCACCATCCTTTCCCTCTCTTGACAAGGCTGTCTTGCAACTTCTACCTCCTTTCAAATGCCCACCCTCCTCTTTCTTATGTCAACCACGTATAGCTAAGTGTGAATTTATTCCAGAAAGTTCTACTTTAACAACTCATTGTTGTGTAGAAGTGATCTTAGAGCAGGAAGCTTAACCTGAGGTAAAAAAAAACAGATTTCAGGGGATCCATGAACTTGGATGGGGAAAAAAATTACATCTTTGTTTCAACACAATTGATTTCCTTTGTAATCCTATGGATTTTATTTTGTGCATTTAAAAATAGTATTCTGAGAAGGGGGCTACAGACATCACAGGACTGCCAAAATGACCCATGACACCAAAAAGGTAAAGAACGCCTCCCCTAGGTCCTCAAAGATTATATCAGCAGAGGATAAGGTCTAGCAGTTTCTACCATAATAGAAAGATTTTAAGGATGGCCACAGTAGAGTGAATCTGCTATGGGAAGGCCAACCCAACTCAGTACAGTAGGTTAACTATTCATTGAAGAATTTTTACAGATTTAGAAATGGAAGGTCTTCTAACCCAATCCTTTTATTTTAAGCATGAGGAAACAAAGGCCACTAGAGGTTGGTGCTTGGCCGAGGTTATGTAGGAAGTGGCCTAGATGCCTTCACCTCTCCATCCAGTAGTTTCCTTGGTACCACACCACCATCTTTGACCATGGCAACCTCTCGAATAGAGAAAAATACAAGTGGCCCTCAAGGGCTGTGTGGCCCTTCTTCTTCCTCACTTACTACTGTGGGGTGGCAGAAATTGGGACAGAGGGTGCTAAAAATTAGATTCTTTCTGTTCTCAACCTTCTTTGTGTCATGGACCCCTCTGGCAATCTGGAAAAGCTTATGGACCTTTTCTCAAATGTTTTTAAATGCATGAAATAAAATGCATAGGATTACAAAGAAAATTAATTACATTAAAATAAAATTATCAGAATATTTTAGTCATTTATTTAATTAATTCCATTAATAATTTTTATGTTTACTAGATTAAATAATAAAATTAATTAAAATGTTAAAAATTTTTTTTAGATTTCACCGACTTGAAGGTTGAGAATCCATTATTTAGATGGTCCATGAATCTTAACTATTGATACTCTAAATCCTCTACTGATCAAGCAATTAACATATTGGATGGATTGAATGGATATTCCCATTGAACTTGGATGTCCTCTGGGCAATTCAAACTCAACATGTCCACAACATAGCTCATTTTCTCTTCTCCTAAGACAACTCCCCCAATTGAACTCTCTTTCTACATCAGGCACTATCATTCTTTCTGTTTGCCCAGCATTTAGCACAATGTGTGGTATACAGTAGGTGATTAATAAATGACTGGCTGACTCCTGACTGTGACATTGGAAATTTGCGACAGAACTGAAGTGCAGCCTATGGGCTTTTCCTGGAGACAGAAGGAGCTGCTACAGTTAGCTTTCTTATACTCAAAGGCAAAAAGAAACATGATTTTATGGAATCCTTGGTCATTTTGCCTAGCAGTGCTCATGAAGAACAACAAATGGCCACCATGAAGATCATTGCAGCTTATGTGTCAACACCTGTTAGAGCAGATGAAGTGGAGAAATTCTCAACTGAATCTTCCTATTCAAGTTAACATGCAGTTCTCTTCTTGGGACTTGGCTGAATTCTAGTGCCTTCTCTCTGTTAATTATTTCCTATTTCTCCTGTATATTGATTATTTGTACATGTTTGTTGTCTCCCCTATTAGACTGTAAACTCTTTGAAGGCAGGGACTTTGTTTTGCCTTTTTTGTATCCCCAGATATTAGTACAGTGCCTGACTCACAGTGGGTACTTAATAAATGTTGATTGAATAATTGATTGAAGGTTGACCCAGGAAAATGTAACAAAAAAGTATTCCAGTACCATGTGTGGAAAACATGGGCTCAGCTTGATAAATAAAGAGGCCAAAGTCTTGTAAACCATTTGGGCCTCAAGCCCCCAGGTATGAGTAATGTTTCTGTTCTGGGCATTTTTCTCTTATACTTCTATCCTCTCATTCAGGGATCCTTTCAGCTTGTATGCATTCAACCTAATGTCAGGGAGTCATGGATTCAAATTCTGTCCCAGACACTTAATAGATGTGTGATCCTTGGCAAGTCACTTAACTTCTTTGGGCCTCAGTTTCCTCAACTGTAAAATTAAGGAGTTGGAGTGAGAAGAGCAGAACCAGGAGAACTTTGTACACAATTGTATCTGTGATGACTGACTTTGATAGACTGGGCTCCTCTCAGCAATGCAAGGTTAGAAGACAACTCCAAAAGACTCATGATGGAAAGGGATACCCACATCCAGAGAAAGAACTACTGAGTCTGAATGTAGACTGAAGCAAACTACCTGCTCTCTCTCTTTTGTGTTTAGTTTAGTTTTGTTTCTTCTTTCTCCTTGTTCACTCCATTGGTTATAATCCTTTTTTACAACTTGACTAATGTTTAATGTGAAGTTATTTGTAGAAACTATATCTGATTGCATGCCACCATGGCAGGGGGGGTGGGGCCAGGGGAAGAAATTTTGGAACTCAAGGGATTATGAAACTGAATGTTGCAAACTAAAAGTAAATAAATAAATTTTAAAAAATTAAAAAAATAAAATAAAACAAAATGAAGGAGTTGGTCTCCATGGCTTCTGAGGTCCTTCCTAGTTCTAAATATATGATACCATGAACTCAATGCAGCTGTCTCTTCAATCTCCATACCCAGCTCTCAACTCTCACCTGATCCCTAGTCTTACCTCTCAAACTATTTGCTAGCCATCTCTACCTAGATTTCCCACAAGCAATTCAAACTCAACATGTTCAAAGCATAACTCATTCTCTTTTCCCCTCATCCTAACTCCCCTGTCTCCATTGAGGGCACCACCATTTTTACTGTTGGCCAAATTCACTTATTTGTCCACTCACTGTCATTGCTCCCACATAGCAGGTCACCAAATCTTGCACTAAATCTACCTCCTCCATATCTTGTTATCCGTTTCCTTCTCTCTATTTTTGTCACAATAATTCTAATTCAAACCCTCATCGCCTCTCACATGGACTATTAAAACTGTTTCCTAATTGTTCTCTCTGCCTCCAGTCTCTCCCTTTTTTAACCCATCCTCCACACAGCTGCCAGATCAATATTCCTAAATCACAGGCAAAAGCATGACCCTCTCCTGTTCCGAGAAGTTTCATTGGCTCCAAGTTACCTCTAGGACCACATGGCTGGCATTTAAAGCTGCTTTCCCACCTTGTGGATTCTATATTCCAAGCAAATTGTCAGTTTGTTATCCTCCATCCATAACACTCTATTTCCCACCTTTGTGCGTTGTCCCTCATACCTGGAATGCTTTCCTTCCTCATCTCCACTTCTTGGAACCCCTTACTCCCTTTAAGGATCAGCACATGTAATGGTAATGGAATTTAAAGATCCCCTTGTATTGGCTTGGTTTTTGGATTAAGTGTTAACTTGTGAATCCCACAAGTGGGATGGACTTGTTGACGTGACAAGACAGGGCTGAACAGGGAAGAGCTGGTGCTATGTATAGGGAGAGGCCCAAGCTGAGAGAGGCCAGAAGAACTTTTGGGAGCAGCATCGTGGAGGGAGGGAGAGAAGGAGAAAAGGGGAGAGAGAGAGAGAGAGAGAGAGAGAGAGAGAGAGAGAGAGACAGAGAGAGAGACAGAGAGACAGAGAGAGACAGAGAGAGAGAGACAGAGAGAGACAGAGAGAGAGACAGAGAC
>NW_027185771.1:8545706-8552727 GCF_028583685.1 Petaurus breviceps papuanus
TTTGTCAGATTTGTTTGTTGATATAGGCTTCACATGTTGTTGTTCACATCTAGGTTGATTTCAGAGGCAGAAGGTGAATTGAAGAGGATGCTGGCAATATGTATGAATGTTATGGTGTCTTTGTTAAGCTTTGTCTTCCCAGGATCAGAAACTGCTGACAACTTGCTTCAGGTCAAGATGAAGAAAAGACCTCTCCTTGGGTACTGAATGCCGTGATGATATTGTAACCTAGTTGTGACCTAGGGGTGGATGGCCTTTGTGCTTTACACTGATCTTTGAAAGGATGCCTGGTGGTGACTGATGATATTGTAATTCATTTGTGATCCAGGGGTGGAAAACTTTTAACCTTTGTACTTTGTGATTGAATTGAGGACTTACTAAATGATTGAGTTACACATGTTGAATGCTGTATTTTTATTTTCTGGGAATGTTTTGCCTTAATTTGTTACTGAATAAACGGAGAGTTTACTATGCTCATAATCCGAGCCTTGGAAGCTGCTTGCGCTTGGTGTTACAGCACACATGCCACCTCTTTCAAGAGATGTTTTCTAATTTCCCAGATGATTAGTATTACCTCCATTCAAAATACTTTGGTATTTATTCTGTAGGGCAGCGAGACAATGCAGTGAACTGAGCACTGGGTTTGGAACCAGGAAAGCTCATCTTCCTGAGTTCAAATCTGACCTCAGACACTTACTAGCTGTGTGACCCTGGCCAAGTCACTTAGCCTCAATTGCCTCCAAAAAACAAGGTATAACATTTTCACCCAAAGATTGACCTGTCACTCAGGACACATAAAAAGACCTAGGTTCAAGTCTTCAGCACATTGAAGAGTTTCTCTCTCAAAGAACTTGGACAATAATTAAACAGGATGAGAAGACATGGATATACATTAATGAGACCAAAAATCCACTGAAACAGGAATTTAAGTGAATGAGTGAGATCCCAGAGGATGTTATTTTAAGTCTCATTTCTCATTATGGAATCAAAGATTTTTGTCCCCATTAGAGCAATTATCAGGCATTAGTGAGCAACTAGGGAGGCTCTGGAGGGGGCAGGTAGGAGTGGCATGAGAGGGGTTTTCTTAAACCTGTGATTTAATTAGCATAGGGAGCTTCTTGTGGGGAAATTGCCTCCACCAGGGCAGATCAACACCTGTTTCTCCACTTCATCTTAGAGATTTAACTGAAGGTTTCAGTGACTTGAGCTAGGACATCCAGTCAGTATTTTATTTATTTTAAAATTTTATTTATTTACTTTCAGTTTACAACATTCAGTTCCCAGTCCCTTGAGTTTCAAATTTTCTCCCCCCCCCACCTCTACCCCACCCCCACAATGGCATGCAATCAAATATAGGATCTACAAATACCTTCACATTAAACATTAGTCAGGTTGTAAAGAAGGACTATAACCAATGGAGTGAGAATGGAGAAAGAAGGGACAAAACAAAACAAAAAGAGAGAGCTCAAGTAGTTTGCTTCACTCTGCATTCAGACTCTGTAGTTCTTTCTCTGGCTGTGGATATCTCTTTCCATCATGAGTCTTCTGGAGTTGTCTTATAACCTTGCATTGATGAGAGGAGCCCAATCTATCAAAGTTGGTCATCACACATATGATGTGTCTTTAATTGTGTGCAAAATTCTCCTGGTTCTGCTCTCCTTACTCAGTATCAGTTTATATAAGTATCTCCAGGTTATTATGAAGTCTGTCTGCTGCACAATAGTATTCCATGACATTCATATACCACAACTTGCTCAGCCATTCCCCAATTGATGGGCATCCCCTTGATTTCCAATTCTTTGCCACCACAAAAAGAGCTGTTATAAATATTTGTATACATACAAGTCCTCCTCCCACTTGTATAATCTGTTTGGGATACAGCCCTAGAAGTAGTATTACTGGGTCAAAGAGTATGCACTTATTTATAGCCCTTTGGGCATAGTTCCAGATTGCTCTCCAGAATGGTTGGATCAGTCCACAACTCTACCAACAATGAAATAGCGTTCCAATTTTTCCACATCCTCTCCAGCATTTATCATTTTCCTGTTTTGTCATCTTAGCCAATCTGACCAATGAGATGTGGTACCTCAGAGTTGTTTTGATGTGCATTTTTCTAATCAATAGTGATTTAGAGCATTTTTTCATATGTTATAGATATCTTTAATTTCTTCCTCTGAAAACTGCCTGTTTATATCCTTTGACTATTTATCAATTGGGGAATGACTTCTATTCTTATAGATTTGACTCAGTTCTCTGTATATTTTAGAAATGAGACCTTTATCAGAGACACTAGTTATAAAAATTCTTTCCCAATTTTCCACTTCCCTCTCAATCTTGGCTACATTGGCTTTATTTGTACAGAAGCTTTTTGATTTAATGTAATCAAAATTATCTATTTTGCATCTCATAATGCTCTCTAACTCTTGTTTGGTCATAAAATCTTCCCTTCTCCATAAATCTGACAGGCAAACTATTCCCTGCTCTCCCAGATTGCTTGCAGCATCCATCTTTATACCTAGATCATGCACCCATTTAGACTTTATTTTAGTATACAGTATAAGATACTGATCTATACCCAGTTTCTGCCATACTGTTTCCCAGTTTTCCCAGCAATTTTTGTCAAATAGTGAGTTCTTATTCCCAAAGCTGGGGCCTTTGGGTTTATCAAACAGTAAATTACTATAGTCATTGACTGCTGTGTCTTGTGCCCCTAACCTATTCCACTGATCCACTACTCTATTCCTTAGCCAGTATTAAATAGTTTTGATGCCAGTCAGTATTTTAACAGGTGAAAATCACACTCGGGTCTTTCTGACTCCAAGCTCCATTCTCTCCATAATACCACGTCACCTCCATAGTAGCTTCTCCTGGCCCTCTAACATCACATTTCACAAGGGAAGGCTATTCTCTCATGGACAGTGGATAGACTCTGCTTCTCCTCTCCTTCTCCATTACTCTCTTCTACATCCTCCAGATCCCAAATGATGGAAAGAAGGAGCTTCCTGTTGCTCCTTCACTCGATTTAAAAATGCAATTCCTTGTAGTTATAGCAGGTAGACTCTTTATCTCAAGTCCAAAACTTTTTAACTTTTGAGAGGGCCAAACCCCCTTTGGCAATCTAATTAAGCCTCTGGATCCCTTCACAGAAGAATGGCATTTAAAAAATCATAATTGAAGAAATGCTACATTTTAGGGAGAGGTTAGTGAAAATAAAAATGTATTTTTTTCTATTCAGTTTCAGAGGTTCCTAGGAATTTATCCATGGCCTAGAGGTCCTACTCTGTGGGTACTTGTCATATCCCCTAGGCAGCCTCCCCTTTATTCTGGGAGTCACACAATTATAGAGTCTCAGAGTTGGAAGGGACCCCAAAGGTCATATACTGCACTGAACAGGAACCCTTTGACCATATCCCTGGTGTGTAGTCATTGAGCTTTCATTTGAAGTCTCTCAGTAAGAAGAAACTCTTTCCCCTTCCCCACAGAAGGATGATCCCCTTTTGGGACATCTTTGATCACTGGTAAATTTTTCTGTATACCAAACTAAAACCTGTCTCTCTGCCACCTCCACCCATTGCTATGAGCTGTTTCCACTGAAACCTAGAGCAACATGCTTATCTTTTCCAAGTGACAGCCTTTCAAATATTTGAAGGTTGCTATTTTGTTCTCTGTATGTTTTTTCTCTAGGTTAAAGATCCCTAGTTCCTCGTGTAGCCTGGTCTGTCTCTTCACCACCCATATTGCCCTTCTCTAGATGAACTGTGGGGACAATTGCCTTCTACTTAGTAGCAACCAGCTTAATTCTCTATTTTCAGGCCAATCATGGGCAGCCCACCCAGGTGCTACAGAGGGCTTCAAGCACTGGAAAAAATTATCACCCACCACCTGCCTTCTAAAACTCTACTCAGGAGAAGGTCGGAGTAATTGTCACAAAATATTATATCCCCATCTGTCAAGTAGGGAAAGCTCAGTGGATAAGGGGAGATCCAAGCCCATCAATCTGACAGAGATCTGTCACTGGCACATTTCAGCTCTTCCAGGTTCTAAACTTTGTCACTGACCTTGTTTCATGACAGTTAAAAGGCTGCTGCCCCAGGAAAAATATGGATATATTACTAGAGAGAGAAGAAAATTCAACTTGGGGGCAATCTCAGAGGGAAAGCAATGATATTGAGGGGGATCAAGAAAGGTTCTTTGAAGAAGATGAGACTTCAGCTAAAACTTGAAGGAAGCCAGAAAAGGCTGGAAGAAGTGATGTGGGAGAACATTCTAGATATGGGGACAGCCAGCGAAAATGTCCAGAATCAAGAGATGGAGTGTCTTGGGTAAGGAACAGCAAAGAGGCTAGTTTCGCTGGACCAAAAAGTATGGATTCAATGCTATCATCTCTGGGCTGAACTCTTATCATCATGATACAGAGGATTCACCCCTCCTAAGGATTCACTCCTCCTAACTTCCTTGTTACTTTCGAGGGTGCCACCATTCAATCACCCAACTTCACAAATGAGAGGCCGCCCTCATCTGTACACTTTCATTCACCCCTCCATATGGAAATCAGTGGCCCAGTCTAGTATAATGAAAGACAATATCATATAATGGACAGAACATGGGATTTGGAGCCAAGAAGAACAGGTTTCCAATACCACCTCATATACTTAGGAGCCATGTGACCATGGACAAGTCATCTAACTTTCTAGTGCTGTGTTCTTCTCAACTATAAAATGAAAGCACTGGACATGATGGCCCCAAAGGCCTGGCGCTCTATCTACTGTACCACCGAGCTTCCCATTGTTTCCCCTGTCCCTTGGTGAAACATAAGCTCCTTGAGTTCAGGAATTACTGTGTTTGTGCACTTAACAGAGAGTCTGGAACATAGCTGGCATGTCATCAATGCTTATTGAAATAAATTCCCCAAGGATCTGTCCTTGGTCCTGAGCTATTCAACACAGACCTGCAGAATCACAGATTCAGAGCTGATAGGGACGTCCTAATCAGTCAGTCAGCAAGGGGAATAAGCAGCTAAGCATTCATCTAAAATTCACTATGTTCTAGGCACTGTGCTAAATGCTTTAAAAATATTTTCTCATTTGATCCTCACAACAATCCTGGGAGGTAGGTGTTATTGTTATTCCTATTTTACAAACAGAGGTTAAGTGACTTGCCCCAGGGTCACATAGATAATAAGTATCTGATGCCAGATTTGAACTCAGGTCTCCCTAACTCCACAGTGTCCAAGGCTGCAGAGAAGTCAGGAAGTCTGAGTATCAAGAAAAGGCCACTGGATTTTGTGATTAGGAGATCACTGGTAACTCTGGAGAGAAGATTTTCAGCTGAATGATGAGGTCAGAAGCAAGTCTGCAGTATTTGGAAGGATGTGTAAGCATCTACTATGAAAGGCTTTCTCAAGTAATTTAGCTGCAAAGGAGAGGAAAGCTATAGGGGGATAGTTAGGGAGGATAGTCAGATGGGGGGGAAGTTTTAAGGATGGGATAAGACAGTGTTTTTGTAGGCAGCAATGAAGGAGCCCATAGAGAGGAAAAGAATAAAGACTGGAGGGAGTAAAGAATCTGCTGGAGAATATGGGAGGGGACAGGATTATGGGTGCTTGTAAAGGGATTTTCCTTGACAAGGAGAAGATTCACCTCTTCATGCAAGATGGGTGAAACAGGAGATAGTGGAGGAAGACGGATGAATCATGTGCAAAGAGGAGGACAGGAGAAGAGGGAGTCCTTGGAGAATGGCTTCAATTTTTTTCTGTGAATTATGAAGCTTCAGCTGAGAAAGTGGGTGTGAAGGGGTCTGTGGGAGGCTAGAGGAGGGAAGCAAATATTTGGAATAACCACAAATTACTCTGACTTTTAGATGATGGGAACATCTTCCTGAGCTCAAATCTGGCCTCAGGTACTTCCTGCCTGTGTGACTCTGGGCAAGTCACTTAACCCTATTTGCCTCAGTTTCCTCACCTGTCAAATGGAGAAAGATAAATAGTAAAGTACTCTAGTATCTTTGCTAAGAAAACCCCCAATGGAGCCACGGAGAGTCAGACATGACTAAAACCTAACTGAACAATATAGTGCAATTAGCTAGCCACGTGACCTTAGGCAAATCACTTCTATCTCTCTAAGCTTCAGTTTCCTCATGTGAAAAATGAGGGTGTTGAACTATATCAATGGTCCTCAAACATTCTGGCTCACAGAAAAGTCAACAAATCAAAAAACATTTATTAAGTGCCTACTGGATGCCAGGCACTGTACCAAGTGCTGGGAATACAAAGATAGACAAAAACAGTCCCTGATGATGGTGTAATTGTGGAGATGACAACTAGGTACAAACAAAGCAGGGAGACCAGTGTCACTGGGTCGAAGAATTCATGTTGGGGAGGAAGCTGTAAAAAGACTAGAAAGATAAGAGGGGGTCTGGTTATGAAGGACTTTGAATGTCAAACAAGATATTCTATTTGATCCTGGAAGCAATGGGGAGCTACTGGAGTTTATTGAATTGGAGGGGGTTAACAGTCAGAGCTGCATCCTAGGAAGATCAGTTTCACAGCTGAGCACAGGATGGACTGGAGTGGGAAGAGATCTAAGGCAGGCTGAGCAGCTAGCAGGTTATTGCAATAGTCCGGGTGGGAGAAGATGAGGGCCTGCCCCAGAGGGGCAGTAGGGTCAGAGCAGAGAAAGGAGCATACAGAAGAGATGGTACAAAGGTGCAAAGGAGAGGACTTGGCAGCTGATTGGATATGGGGCAGGGGTAGAGACTGCAGAATCAAAGATGAGACTATGGGCTCAATTCTGGATCTGTTGAGTTTCAGATGGCTAAGGAACTAGAAATGCAAAACTGGAGCTTAGGAGAGAGGTCAGGGCTGGACAGATGGATCTGAGAATCACTGCTCAGAGATGATAATTAAATCCATGTGGACTAATGGGAATCACCAAGCAAAATAGAGAAGAGAAGGCCCAGGACAATTCAATTTGTTTTCTCTCACTCTCTCTCTCTCTCTCTCTCTCTCTCTCTCTCTCTCTCT